>NC_025997.2:128363612-128663612 GCF_000442705.2 Elaeis guineensis | reverse complement strand
TTTTTTTTGTTTAATGGGCTTAGTGGGCTTTGTGAGCTGGTTTTGGGCCCAGTTGGGCCGGATTATCACAACAATACTGCCTTAGTGTAAAATAATACTGTCTTATTATAATATAAGGGTATTACAAAATAGTACTTCTTTATTATAATACAGTACTAACTTATTATGAAACAGTACTATCTTATTGTAATATAATATTATTATAAAACAGTACTGTTTTATTATAAAACAGTACTGCCGTATTATACAATAACACTAGGATATTAGAAAATAGTACTAACTTATTATAAATCAGGACTGCGTTATATATTATAAAATAATATTGTGATATTAGAAGACAGTACTGTCTTATTATAAATCAATACTGCATTATTGTAAAATAATACTGTCTTGTTGTATAATCGTATGAGGGTATAAGGGTATAACGGTCATTATAGTTAGAAATGGAGAGTTACTTTTAATTTATGTTTGAAATGAAAAGTTATTTTTAATTTAAACTCAAGTAAGGAGCTGCTTTTAATTTGAAATATAAAATGAAAATTTTTTTTTTCTAATTTGCTATAACAATTATCAGATAAGAATTATTAATATTGCGCCCAAAATATGGCTTGAGTGTAAGATGCTTGGTGATTGGTGCTGATAAGGTAGGCAAATGCTGTCGAGGCTAGTGAGGTCGATTATTGTACTCAAATGAAGAAGGTGACTGGTGACTTGATGCCAATCACTCCATCTGAAAACGAGAAAAAGAAGTTTATTTGCCGGAGTTTTTGTGTAGCCTTCAATGTCCAAGTCATGCAAGGATTTTATGAAAATATAAGAGATTTGAGAGTGTGATAGAGTAGAGAGTGCCCAAAAAAACACACCAAGAGAGCATACTAGGAGATCCCCTTAGCATTGCCTGTCGGTGTCCGTTACAGAGTTAGGTGGAGGTGCACCTTAACTGCTAGGTAACCGTCCGCGTATCACACGTATTAGCTTAACTATGCGTGGGCATGAATCAACTCGTAACCGTCGGCCATTTGAGGAGATTTAAATATCTTTATAGCACTCTTAATGAAAGCTATGTAGCAAATTTGCATTGGTTGGTATGTTTACATCAGTAGCGATCGGCTTCCGAGGTATATGTATCACTTAAGATGGCCAGAAAAAAAAGAAAGAAAAGAAAGATGGTGGACAAAAATATTGATATCAAGTTGTATGATAAAAAAACGTAACTGTTGCACCCCTTCTAACTAGGTTAAGGAAGTTTGGTGTTCAAATCTTATAATATGTATTTTCTAATAATTTTAAACTTAAATGATGTTTGTGGCACTCCTGCGGATTTGTTATAGGAAATATAGAAGGAAGATGATCAAATTATTGATATCTTGAGTGGTCCCATTTTTCTTTTTCGGCTTGAGCGAACAAACTTTAAATAGATAGAGGCGTTGTGGGATCTTTGATCTGCTTCTCTTTGCGCGGAGCAGAGCACTAGTGAACCGTGAACCAGCGTCCTCGGTACCTCAGGTGATGAGGAGACCTTATTCTGTCCTTGTTTCCGTTCATGTCCTAGGTTTCTCAATTAAATCTATCTCACTAAACATATCTACGGACTACGGAGAACATAACGGTGTAGTAGATTAGGTAGCATTATATATTGCAAATCATATAGATTTTATTTTAGAGATGGTTGTGATGGAATTTTCTTCTGTGTTATAAGATATTTTAGTTTTGGATATCTCAAATTGATTTAATAAATTTGATTTATCGAAAAAACTATGCTGAAATGCATCGATCATAGTATTGCAGCAAAATAAGGATTACAGATTACCTTCGAATGATGATTTATGGTGCCCCAGTTTTTAAAGGACTGTGCACCCTTTGATTGCTCCAAATATGAAGAATCGGGTTCTCTCCAACAATTAAACTCCTTCCATGGTCACCTGTACATGGTTAACCCTAGGTATAGCCTCTATAGGGTCAAATAAGCCGTAAGAGATAATAAAAATATTAAATAATCAAAAATCTAAATATTTATTTAAATTTCTTTGCCAATGAGAATTGGATTGACTAAGATGCTGAGCAAATTGAGCTATCAAAGTGTTCGAACCATCAGCTGCTAAAACTTAGAAGGTCGACTAAAGATCGTGATGCATCTTCGAGGTGCTGATGCAATGGCCATTGTGCACGAGTGGTGATGGCTTTGATCCCAATTACATCTGAGATAATACTGGACGATAAAGATCGTGCTTGGATCTTCACTCTGATGCTGAGTGTAACCTAAAACAATAAAGATAGAGAAGTCTTTTTGTTGAAGAGTATCCAATAGCGAATCCTCCAATGCCTAAGTTAGATAGACTCTTAAAGAATAGTAAAGATATTATGAGAGTGGCAAAAGTGGCAATGCAAGGGTGTAAAAGGAGCTTAAGAGCACTTACTAGAGGATCCCTCACAAGTGATTTACATAAGCAAGTGCCGGTGTCCATCACCAAAAAGTTTAGGTATGCAAATCAACTATTTTTGGTAACTAATGCACGTCCTAAAGATCAGGTGCGGGTTTTTCATCCATGCATCTCTTTCATTCATCATATAATTATACAAGTTGTTTTGAGTTGTGGTCAAGCTATCGCCAGTTGGGGGGAGAATTTAAAATTTGAAGGATTTTTCCCATGCTTTTGGAATTGACCATGTGGTGGGATTTGATTGGTTCATCGGAGACTTCATGGCAAACTCTTATTCGTCTATTTGCCATGACGACTACTGTCGGTGTTGAGACATATCATGAACTAATATATTAAAGAAGAAGAATCTATTATAGCTTTGCAAGTTTATCATTAAAACCACCAATTCCTACCAGAATGTTTGTTGAGATTTTGATTTCTTGGTATGTATATCAATTTACATTAGCCTGGAATTGGATTTTTTTTCCCCTATTTTGGTAGTGATTTGTCCCCATCTGTTTGGAGGCTAGGAGAGAGTTCCACCTGTACCCATATTTGGTACCTGAACTGGTCTAATATTTGAATCCAGGATTTTTGATTGAGATGGGATACGTTTTGAGTAGATTGGACAGTACCCATATTTCAATGCCCACATTCCTTGGAGACATGGATAGTGGGTTATGGGTGTTAATTGTACAATATTAACTCATGTATCCATGTTTTAAGAAAACCACCTAAGATTTTGGGGGCCTATATTTTTTCTATAAAGGTTTGCTTGTGTTGGACCTTATTTTTTGTTGTCGGTATAATCCCGACCTTGAGGCCGATATCCATATGATCCGAGGTTTGGAAAGGATCCGATCGCTTCATCTCAAATTTCTGACCTTCTCTTTCAGCCATCCAAGAGAGTTCTATTGAGTCAGTGATGATTTGTTTATTCGTAAGGCTGAGCAGCGGATTACCCCCATATTAATAGGAACTAGCTCTTCCTCTTTTTTTATTTTAATAGGCATTTGTAAAACTAATGCAAGGTATAATCCACATCATTAGCTTTCTCTTCAGGGAAAGCTAACCAAAGGTGTCAGTTGGCTTCTGATGGCTTACGGCAAGTCAAGGGCGTTTGAGCTATGTTGCCACGCCATCTTCCCTGGAGAGGCGTGTGAGGGATGGTCTTCATGACATATTTTGGCCTTCATTTGACTGGGTAATAACATATAACATTCATTGCCCTCACTCTATTCATCTCTTTCCATCAGCCAAATGATTCTCCACCTTAAAAGGCACAATGGTATTTATATGAAAATATTCTACTTCCTAGGATATCGTGGTTAAGACTGAAAATGACTCGAGCCCGAGCCTGAATACAGGCCTGATCTTTAGCCCGAAATTTCTAGCTCAGGCCCAAGATTCCAAATAAACGATAGATTAGCTGCTTAAGATAGGCTCCAACCCTTGATTTAGTCCGATGGAAATCACTCCTTTTCCTTGGCTTGGGGCCAAGTGTAGGGTTCTACTTTTAAAGTTCTCCTTTTTCTCCTCTCCTTCCTCTCCTACCAATTCGATGCAGCTGCCGTAGCCACCACCTCCTCCTCCACCATTACCATTGCCCTCATTTCCTCCACATGCTTGTCTGCTCCACCTACAATGCCGCCGCTATTCTGTGGCTCTACCTAGTTTCCCTCCAATCCATCTCCTCCCACTATCAAATCTATTAAGTTTGACATCTTGAATTCGATCTTGGTTAGTTGATGGAAGTTCAAGACTCAAGGATTGATGGAGAAATCACAAGATTAAGCTCAATTGGGTTCGAACCAGAGGTGAACTAACTAATTTGAAGCTGAATCAACCAAATTAAAGGTGAACTGGTGAAGAACCAGCAGAGAACCAGCTTAAATCCCCTTGAACCAGCCCTTAACCATTGAGAACTAGGTTGAATTGGGTTCAACCAATCCGTATCAGGGCTAAACCGACCGCTAGACCGATTACAGCACCCTTGAAATGGTGCTGGACCAAGAGCTAAGGCGGGTTGCTTTTGGACTGTCCAATCAGTGCGATCGGATGGTTGGCATTGAGGGCACCTTAGGGTTACTGTGGAGACTGGTTCTGGTGCATGGGCTAGCAGAAAATTGCGGAAATCAACGGCGATCTATGCATTAGATCGGCGATTGGATAGCTGATAGTGGTTTCGATTCGAATGAGTATATCTTGGTGATTTCTTATCCATTTCAGGTGTTCTTAGGCTCTATAAAAAGATTGTGACGAGCTCTACGACATGGCTGTAGAGTTTGCAATGACTGAAGTATTTCTTTGAGGTTTCTGAGAGATTTTGTAAGGGATATGTGCTTCTTATTGAGAGATTGATGTATTAGAGTTGAGTGTGTGATCTTCTCTTGTATTTATGGATTTCTCTTATAGTGAAGTTTACAGGTCCCATGGAGGTAGGCCTTGAGCCAGTCCACATTATGTGATGGTGTTTTGTACTTCTTTCTTCATCCTTTCTATTGTGATATCTACATTGTCATCGGCATTACATTCTTGGGTAGAGATCCATATTCCGCACTATTGAAAAGATTGAACCTAATTAGAAAAATGTCTAATTAAGAATTCAGAGATATTATTCTTTGACATATTCTTGTTATTCCCTGTCTATATTTGAGTTTACATATCTGTATTTATAGCCCCTTGTATGCACTCTTAAGATATAGAAAAAATAAAAAAATCTCTTCCTCCTCTTTTTCATCATGGTATCAGAGCCCTCAGGTTCTGATCCATTTTTTCAATTATAATTTTTTTTATTCTACCTCTTCCCTCCGACACCGCCACCGCCATCACCTTCGCCTCTGCCTTCGCCGGTGCCACCGCCTTTGCCACTGTCATGCCTCCTCCTCCAAAACCTCTAGCCATCCGAACCCCCCCAACGCCACTGCCTTCTCTGCATACAAAACCCTCGTCTTCTCTACATACAAAACTCTTCTCCTCCTCCAAAACCCTTGTCCATCACACCTCCACCTTCGCCACCGTCACGCCTCCTCCAAAACTCCTGGCCGTCCCCAATGCCACCACCTTCGTTCGTCCATGGCCTCGGTTGGGACGCCACCACCAAGACCCTCGCCTCCATCTTCTGCCAGTATGGTGAGATCGAGGAGTACCGAGTCATCGTCGACTGCAACACCGGCCGCAGCAAGGGCTATGGCTTCGCCTTCCTTACCGACGCCGATCGCTGTCCTCTCCCGCATGCCACCGTTGCCATCGGTTGCCACCCGCCACTACGTCGCACGCCCATCTCCCTCGGCAATCTCGTGTTTCACGGGTAAATGATCGATAAGGAAGGAAACGAAAGTTTCTTCCTTTAACTTTTATTTTCTTCCTTTTTTTTCTTCTTTCCAAAAAAAAAGAGACAAAAACAAATGGAGAAATTTTATGACTAGATAGTGTGTCGGTGATTGATTGATAGTGTGTCGGTAAGATTATCGTTCGTACTCTGTTTGTGAAAATGGTCAATCCAATTACTATGCAAGATCTTGAAAGTCTACTGGATATTTGAGGTAAAAGATCTGGGTCCACTTAGATATTTTCTGGGCATAGAAGTTGGACGATCATCCAGAGAAATTTTTTTTTCACAATGAAAGTATGTACTAGATTTGCTTTCTGAGACTGAGATGTTGGGGTGTAAGCCTGCTGCTATCCAGATAAATCAGAATCGTCGGACAGTAACAGATGGTGGAGCTTCTGTTGATCGAGAAAGGTATTAGTGGTTGGTTGGAAGGTTGATATATCTTTCACATACGAGACCCGACATAGCCATGTGTCAGTGTCATCAGTCAGTACATGTATAATCCACGAGAATCGCACATGGAGGGAGCTTTCAGAATATTACGCTACTTGAAAGGATGCCCTGGTCGTGGGTTGTTATTCTCACGACACAACACCTTCTAGGTAGAGGGATTTACTGATGCAGATTGGGCTGGATCACTGGATGATAGGCGATCTACCTCTGGGTATTGTATATATGTAGGGGGTAATTTAATTATCTGGAGAAGCAAGAAACAGTCAATGATAGCTAGATCATCGGCAGAAGCTGAATATAGAGCAATGGCTCTAGGCATATGTGAGCTTCTTTGGCTTCAGAAGCTGTTTCAAGAATTACAACTTCTGAATAAATTTTTTTTTCGATAGTATTATGACAGCAAGGCAGCAATTGAGATTGTAAGCAATCCGGTACAGCATGATCGTACCAAATATATCGAGATTGACCGTCATTTTATCAAGGAGAAGATTAATCAGGATCAGATCTGCATTACCTATATTCGGTCTTCTGATCATATGGTAGATATTTTGATCAAAGGGCTTAGCTCATCGTCTTTCTCTGGATTGATTGACAAGATGGGGCTTCGAGATATCTTCACCTCATCTTTAAAGGGAGTATTGGAATGATTGAACCTAATTAGAAAAATGTCTAATTAAGGATTCAGGGATATTATTCCTTGGCATATTTTTGTTATTCTCTGTTTATATTTGGGTCTACATATCTGTATTTATAGCCCCTTGTATGCACTTTTGAGATATAGAAAAAATTAAAAAAAAATCTCTTCCTCCTGTTTTTCATCACGCACTTATGAGGGATTCTCCAACAAGCTCCCCAAGATCGCTACTGTCAGTGCCATCTTCTCCTCCTTCATCGTTTGCAGCAAATCCGCTATCTTCCAATCTCTCTGAACCAGGCCATCAGTGCTGCCACCCCCTTCTTCATTGTTGTCTTCTCCCTACTCATCACCTACCATCATGAGTCCATCACTGTCTGCCTCGCCCTCCACCTCATCATCCTCAACATTATCCTTGTCAGCAACAATGAGCCCTTTTCCTACCTCTTTAGCTACCACATCTGCATCGGCTCTACCACCTGGGTGAGCAAAGGTGAGCCAACTAAATTGGAGCCAGTCCAATATTTAACCCAAATGAGTCTTTTAGGTTTGCCTAATCAAGTTCAGGTAGGACTTAAGTTTGGGCTTGGGCTTTTAAAAAAAAAAAATCGAACTTAAGATTGACTCAAAGCTTGAAAAAAATTTTGAGTCGGATTTACACAGGGACATGTTCCGGCTCAATTCCAGCCCTAATCGTGGTGACATTTAATGTATTTTTTAGTTGGATCAAACCTACCATTGACCCGGCAGACCAGTCCAACTATCAAATGACATGCACCGTATATTGCACACTTTTCTATTTCATCCACCTGTTTACGTGTTACTCTGTGGTTGGACGGGTCCACCGGCTAAGTAATGGCCGGTCCAACCAAAAACCACTCGAAGACTAACGGCCCCACCCCTCCCCTCTGTTTTTTTTTTCTTCTTCTTCTTTTTTTTATGTGGGTGATTGATGACGAGAAAGAGAGGACAACCTAATCCATATTGCGAAAAGGAGAGGGCAAGAAGCGGCGACGGTGATAAAGTAGCCAATAGCAGCGTAAAGTGATCGCAACAGTGTGGTTCTTTCTTTTGCACCCATCCCAAGCCATATTGCAATAAGCCCACATGTGCTAGCCTTCTACTTGCGAATTTGAGTTGGTGAAAATTTCCACCAGTTAACATTGTGGAGAGTTCAGACTCGGGGGAAGGGGAAAAAAAAAAAGGAAGAAAAAAATGCATGAGAGAGCAGAAATAGGTCACAACGGTACGAGGCCCAGAAGGCCGCAGATGTCTAAAAAAGACCTTCTCGATGGTGCTGGATGGTGGGAAAATTAAGGGAAGAGATCTAGAGGAAAAATAATGCAATACAGTTAGGACGATTAGATTTCTATGATCTAGAAAATTAATACTTGACGTGCAAGTCAAATGAGAGAGAGAGAGAGAGAGAGGATTTGGGGGATGAAACTTTTTTTTTTTTGGAAGGTGAAATGTAGGAAGCGAAGAGCTCCCCCCAACTTTCACGGCTATTTGCAATGTTTTAGATAGAGTTTCGTATATGCAGAGTTTCAGCAACACAAAGAAGAGCAGAAATACACTTTCAGATACAATTTTGGGTGGCATTTTGCTTCCCATATCACTTAAAATATATATATATATACATATATAGTTCAATGAACAAAGCATAGGTTTGCACTAAAAGATAGTCTTACAGTTGGAGAAGAGACCCAAGAAGATTCCTAATCATCAAGTGAGCCATCCTCGTATTTGCTTTTGCCAATATTCTCCCATTATATGAAACTGTGACGGGCTTTATGCAAAGTAAAGCGTTATGGAGCATTGCTTTCTAAGAGAGATGCGGGAGATCCGTTCCATCCAAATCTAGCTAAGCAAGGGTGATCCCAATCCCATCTCGTCTCACCAATCTTCTGATTTATTTTCTTGGACCGCCACCCATTCCAAAGATCTCGGATGTCTCCAGGCCGGCCATTAATTTTAGGTTGCAGCTTCGAGGTGAACTAAAGGCTCCTGGCAGAGGAGCACTTAACGAGTAGAGATGAGAGATGGTCCTGTTGTCGGCTCCGCAAAAGGGACAAATAGCCCCTGGGCTACTGCCGCTTTCCAAATAGCATATAAATATATATATGTAGTAAGGCCAGAAAACTCCCCTTGCATTGATAAACTGATGGAGGGAACTAACTGAGTAGTTACCGTTAGAGGCCAATTTCCAAACCAGCACATCGGCTATTCTAGAAGGCCTTGTGGGGTAAAAGGTTTGTGAAGGAGATTCTAGGTGCCTTAATTCCAATTGAGGCGATGGACCGAAAACTTTGATGCACCATTTGAGTTTCTTCTAATTCCATTGAGAGGCCACTGAAACATTAGGTTTAATAGCTTTTCCAAAAAGCTCCGGAAAGAGTGAAGCAAATAGAACATGGCTAACCCAAGTATTCTTTTTTTTTTTTTTTTTGATAAGATTTTGATAAGAACCTAAGTATTCTTTCAAAATCTGATATTCTCATCATTTCCTAATTGAGTGAGGTGTAATTTTAGAAGGCATTTTGAGTCCCTACTTACATATATATATTCTAATAGGAGAGAAGTTCATATAGCATTTTCTGACGCTCATTCCAAATTTTCTTTTAGAGTAATAGGCATTTCTAAGTTGTCCTCTCCAAAGGTGCCTTCGGCCCTTTTATGAGCTTCCAAGCTTATTTCGCCAATAGGAAGAGATTTAGCTCCATAATATTCTTCATGCCTAGCCCTCCTTTTTTTATCACTGCCAAATATAATCCCAATTCACAGAAAAGCCCTTCGGAGCTTATCAATATGATTCACAACGTGGTAGGAGAGTTTGAAGATAAACATAAAATGTGATAGAAGGATAGAGAACACAGAATTGATCAAGGTGATTCTTTCACCCATGTTAAGAAGCCTTCCTTCCTTTGAAGAAGTGGCAGCAGATGAACATAATACCATGTATCAAAATTATTTAGAGATTTAACCGATATGTTACATGTTTTAGTCTGTGCTTCTCTTCCTTCTCACTTGTTTTAGTCAGATCTCTCTGTGGTTTTAATGGAAGAGAAATCTCTCTCTCTCTCTCTCTCTCTCTCTCTCTCTGTCTCTCACATGAGAAATTTTAAAATATAAAGAAGCAATTTTCAAATTTACAGACAAAGTTACTTCTTCTTTTTGAGCAGCAATAAGTTTACAGACAAAGATCCAGAAATCACTCGAGCCATGTGCTATCCAAGTGCTCTCCAATGTGGTCACGAGAATCTCAAATAAAATCCAGCATATATCCGTCAACTATCCTCCAAAGAGGTCACTTCAAAATATTCCAACAGTATGGGCGGCCTCTCAGCCTGGGGACGCCCGGTCACATCCCACTTTTTTTTTGCGTCGGTTCCATTCTCCACTGCCACATACCTCTTTTCTCTTTGGCTTTCTCTAGAGTCCGAACACCAATTACTTTACAAAAAAAAAAAAAAAAAAAGGAGACAAGACAGCTTCTAACAGCAGATTGGGTCCACCAGCACCCTTTCATCTTCACCACCCGGACTGCATAGTTTATTGAGGTTGGGGAGAGGAGGGGGCAAAACTACAGACCCTGGAAACAGGTTGCCTGTTTGGAGATGGAACAACTCCCTTATTTACGGAACAATGCGCTAGGACTTTGGAACATGCCAGACAAATTAAAGCATCATATTCCAACTTGTATTTATAAAGGAAGAAATCCAAATTAGAGAAGGGGTTAAAAAAAAAAAAAAAAAAAAAAAAAACAGGAGAGAATGGGAGGAGAACAGGATACAAGTCCAGCAAATTAAACAAACCAGGAGGAAAAAAAAAGAGCAAATGAAATTAATAATAGGAATACCACCCTCACTATTCTTGGGGGTGGCGAGCCGTCACCCCGGCATTGGTGGTGCAGGAGAGGAGACGCCAGAAGACGGAGTAAAACGCGGAAAAAGAGACTTCTCTCAGCTTCCTCACCGCCACCACGCACCCCTTTTTCTTTGATCTCTTCCTCTGAGTACTCTTCTTCTGATCACGAGATCGATCATTTTCGATCAAATCAGAACTCTTCCTCCGATGGTAGACGAGCGCAGAGAGGAGTGCCCTCTCCTTGAGCTTCACCAGGCATCGTCTCGTCTTCTCCGGCACGCTCTCCTTCTTCTTCTCCTTGGAGAATGTGTAACTCCGCAGGTACATCTGCCTGCATGAGTAGCTATCCACCACCGCCGGACTCCGAGCCCAACTCCTCCTAATAACACCTCCACCACGGCCGCCGCCGCCGCCGGTCACTGACTTGACGAACTCGGCATCGGATTCCGGCCACCTATAGAGGTTGACGTACGTGGCCCTGACCGGCACACGTGCGTCCACGCATCGCACCGAGGTTCTGCACCCAAGGGAGCTCATCCTGCAGCTTCTCGCGCTCTCTTCCTACTGGGCTATATGTTTGTGGATCCAATTATAGAAAGAGGAAAGCTTTAACTCGGAAGAAATGCGCGTTAAAAAAGGGGAGGTCAATACTCGATAGGAAAAGAGAGACGTGGAATCATCTCCTTTCCCTAAAGCGTGCGAACGGATGATGTCGCAGCATAGTTATGGGCTCGCTCCACCAAAACCATGGTGCTTGTGGACGTCATTACCCATTAGAAAGGGAAGGGAGGATGGCTACAGTACGTGGAATTCATGGTGGGGGGACCGGGATCATACCACAGACACGTGTGAGGACACGTGGAGCCCCCGCTGGCTCTCGAGGATCTAACACACGAGACAGAAGTTGGTGCCTTCTGGTGGCGGCATGTGCTGTGCGTGCGCGTGCTCATGGGCGTGCCAGATATCAATGAAGCTCAGATAGGGAGCATCTTTTTCGCTCATTCACAGTGAATGAATAAGGGGGAAGGGACAAAATTATGAACTGAAAACAACCCAAACTCTAACCTTCTGAGGCATGGGAAATGGGTCCACTCTACATAAGAAAAGGGAGCTTGTGGAGCCGAGTGAGGCCAATCCTAATTTGATCTCTTAATCTCGAGTTCATAATTTCCCATCTACAGCACGTTGCTTCCATTATCTCCTTTTTTTTTTTTTTTGGTTACAGTCTCATCAATGGTTTCCCTCATGAAATTTTAAGAGAGAGTCCTGGACCACGAAACTCAGGTTTAGTCATTCACACAGGAAAATCACACGCAAGACATTCGCCTCGAGTTACGCATATCGAAAAGATTCCAATGGCATCATCTGTCCTTGACGAGGCGTTAAGATGGATGGACTGACAAGGGCGATGATCTAGCACATGTACACATGCAACTCTAAGATACCATTTTTTTTCTCCAAGGAAATAGATAGCCACCGGGCAACAAAGTTGCAAATCTGAAACCGACCACGTCAAAGGTAGATGATGCCACAACATACTGAGTTTAGAAACTTCGACTAATCCCAATTTTCCAAGTTAGGCGGCGCATCCTTTTTTGAACAAAACCCAAAGCGATCGAGCAAACTCATCCAAGATCCGCGACCAACTTTTGTGTCCTGGCTCTGACTCATCCTCCAATATTTGAAACCCGTGGATCTTCTTGGCCGTCCAGCCAGCGGTTGACATAGACTGGAACAAATCGAAAAGAATTCACGACAGGGTGGAAACCACAGGGATTATCATCACCTCCAGCTTCAACATCAATCCATTTCAATCCGACATGTTGCTCCTTTTCGCTGCAGTGCAGCCCATATGACGAACAACCATTACATCATTTGCGAGTAATGGAAAACATTCGAGAGGAGAACAGCGGTCATAATGTGGTTCGATGTTCTGGGCCAAACGCGGTCTGTAACAGTCATATGGGGGAGAACCTGTCATCTTTACCTTGTGCTGCAAGTTTAAAATATCACAGGGAAATGCCAGCTCATGAAATCCTTACTGAAATCCACTCTTATAAAGAGCTACATTCTTGATCAACACAATCATTTCCAATGGCCATTATTGCAAATAGTAACCCACCTAATTTTAAACCTTCCTTTCTGTCTGCAACTTTAACTCGTAGCATTTTCCTTACCGCAGTCATTTGTCAATCGCTTTAACCCCAAACAATGTGAACACTTAAGTTCACATGGACTTTCTGAGAGTACGTCTTTTCTAAATACCATATCTTAAATTCATATGGACTTCTTCTTAGTTTTTCTTCTTTTTTTTTTTTTTCCTAACTCTGTACATATGGTTTATTGCACATCTATTTCAATATTGTACTCTCCGTAACCCTGACATTACGTCCTCAATTTTATAAAACTCTCACCATCAAAAGCAATCTTAGGGACCCTTTTTCCCAAGTCCACCTTGTTCTATTTGTTTTGAAACTCTATACTATTTCTATATGATGGATCTGAAGTAATAACATTGATCACACGGATATCAAATACATCATCAATTATAGCTAAAAGAACCATAAGCAACGACAGTAAACATTGCTGACAAGAATTGTCTATCTTTTGGTCTTTAATGATGATGGTATGCAGGTCTATCTCACAGAAATGATGGCTATCAAAATCTGATAGAACAATCGCGCAAGCTGATTCCACAAAAAGAAAAGCATCCGGCTTTTCTTGGCCTTGGATTACATGGTGTATCTCAATTGCGGCAACCCACAAAGGGGTCCGAAACAGGAGTTACAAGAAACTTGTGATAGATCCGTCTGCTAATTTCATCTGAAACTCATTATTTTAAACTAAATGCATGCAAAACCAATTGGAACCATCAGAAAATGTTGACAGGTTTTGATGAATAAGTTCAAAGCATGAGGTAAACGAAATGAGCTTGATAGCAAAAGATTTAAATTTTAGAACATAAAGTTACGATGAAAACTGAGGCACAATTGTAAGCTAAATAAATTTTAAAAAATAACAATATAAATAAGGATAATGAGACAATGATATACTAAGATTGAACAAGAAGCACACATAAGATTGAACAAGAAGCACACAGACCCTGTATATATTGTTCCGACCAATGCATCTACATTTGCAAGTCAGCTGACCCACTAATTCTCTCTTCCAAGTGGGACCTACAGTCCACCCAGTTTAATAATGATGACGGGCGCATGCAAGACAGACAGGTGCGTATAGATTGTAACACACCACCTAGATTCTTCAGCCAGGGACCAATTACCTACAGTTCCCATATATCAGTCAGCCAAGTTACAAATACATGGCCTTCTTGTGACCGAATGAGGCAATGAAGAGAAACTCTGTCATGTTTATGACATTTTCACTACTCTAAATATATTTATGGCAGACACTTCAATTTAACATGGTTTTTGAGTGGAAGACAAGTTTTAACATTGAAAAAGGACCAACATAAGTACTTCCTTGAACTAACATTCAACTGACATGCATTCATGATAATCCTCGATTTGAAAAGACTAAAGATTTAGCATACATAAGATAGGACACTGTATCATGCTAGCAACTTTTACAAGCCAGATCTAACTCAAAACACTATATATCTAAAAGGTGCACCAGAACTGCAGACTACCGTACTTTCAGTTCAGAAATCAAAATAAAGACCAACTTTTCAATATTTAAAATGCCAGAAAAAAATTTCTAAATTCTACAGATTTAATAAAGATTTGACTTTAATAACCTTGTCAGGCATTTTTATGTATATCAAACTAACAAGATACATAAGTATTGTGCTTAGGCCACCCTGCACGTCAATACCTGGCAGAGGTTTTATTAGGTGCACAAAGACACAAGCCCAATATGGGAAATTGGCTAAAAACACAGGCTTGCTCTTGGGTGAAAAAATTGGGAACCTTGCCAGAGGATCCAAACTAAACTACCTCAAGCCAATGTTGCCATTTGAAAAAGCAGGCTTGCATTATGCTTGAGGCGTTCCTACAAACTTTTGCTTGTCCATTTTATAACAAGGGTTCGTTGTGGGAGACAAACATTACTTTCTGCAGTTGAGCAAAGCCAGTCCTGGATTTCTCCTGTATCGTACAAAGAGTGCAACAATAAAGCTCCTTCACAATGCTCGAGTCAGAAAATCATCAACTGCAAGGCTTGCATCACCATGTGCAACAGCATCCTCTGGTTCCGGTATGTAAAGGCTGGAGGAGGAAGCCTGTCATGCAATGATATTTTCATCAGAAAACAAGCGATAGTTTCCTATCAAAAATTTACTCAAAGTCAAGAATTACATGGTTACCGGTGCAGGGCCCATTCCTAGAACCATCACATATACAAGAAACCCGAAAAATACAAGAGGATACCATTTAAAAGCAGTAACAACCAAAAATTATTGAGTTTGTAGAAACTGCAGTCTATCGAAATAGTCCTGTATTGGTCATTTTCAAGACTGCTAATTAAACAACTGTGGTATCCCGTTCTTTGCAAATAAGATGCTAAGTAACAATCAATGAGCTGCAGAAATAGCAACAAACTGTAAATAATCGACAGCATTTACTGCTTATATCTTGTGAATTACTGTCCAGGACTATTAAATTATGGGAAAAGGATTATCATATCCTGGGAACTAGCGTCAATCAGCAAATGTGCTGCTTGTGTAATTGAATAGGTTTATGCAAATTGCTGCCCCATTGTATAGCGGCAAACAGAACGTTGGTTTGTGCAGGGTTCTTGGTTGATGAGGACCCCGCATGTTATAAGTATATTCTACCCTTTCTTCTTTGAAGTACCAGCTATTGTGTCATCTCTTAAAGATGATGTTTTTCTGATTCTTCTTTCTAGGGGTAAAAGAAATTACAAACTAAACCAGCTACATGCTCCTATCACTAACCTGGAGCATTTTTCTTGTGTGTGTGTGTGTAAAGCAAATGATGATACTGCAATTAATCATGAAACTAGTAAACAGTGAAATGCCCCTGCCAACCTCCTGGATAAGCCTTCTTGACCTTCCTGAAGTTTTGATTCCCACTCAAAAATTAGGAGTTCATCATACCTTCGAATCCAGTTGCAGTTCTCCATTGTTGTCAATGGTAAGAATTGCCCCATGTGCTCTTAACCATTCTTCACATTCTACCAGTCCATCTTTGCCCTTATCTTCACTATTTTCTGATGATACAGCTATTGAGAAGCCCAAAACCCTGGCAACATATGCAACAGGGACTGTTGGGCGATACGATTTAGACATGCATTTCACAGCCTCAAATCGCATCTTCTCCCCAAAGAGATCTGCATCACAAGGAATTAAAAAGGTGAACACAACATCAAAATTGATAATAATACAAGGCTGCATTGCTACTATATCATGTACCCATAAGGCAAGTATTTAAGTTGGGAGCCGCCTTATACAATCTGAAAAATTGAACATAATTTCCAGATGAAACCGCAGAGCGGACTGCAAGAGCATGCTTGACAGCTTCATCATGTTTTGCTTCATTTGACAATCTGAAAGTAAAGACATTGACAAGTCAAAAGAGAACAAGATATTAAATGTAAAATATGGAAAAGAGTTATACTTTAATATTATCGATTTCTTTTAGCAAAGCTTGATCAGGTTCTATTTGGGCTGCTTTAAACACCAAGCAGACAACAAAGAGCTGGGTAACCAAAGGTTGCCTTGTCACATCTTTAAGGTAAAGGAAGTCATTATATGTTTAAAGAAAGTCGATAATCTTGCACAACAAGAATTAACATAAGATATCGATCAGATAATAAACTAAAAAGATTCGGATAGGACAAGGCTAGTCTATGTATCTGGTCCTAAGTTGACCTGATTAACACAAGGGGAAGGGTTTCCAAAACAGTATTCTTTTTTTTTTTTTTTTAAATGTGTTATAGACCATGCTGGTGTAAAATCATCTTTTCCACCATACATTCGAACCACATTGTTGAGCCCAGATACATACTAAAAATCAATAAATGCCCTTTTAAAATGAAAATTATCACCACCATTTGTCGTGATTAATAAACTCCATATTGCCCAAAAACAAAATCTCACTGTTTTAAGGACCTCTGACCTATACATCACATGGATACAAGTGGGCAATTTTAATAGCATGTTCTGATATTTATCTTAGTAGCATTTGAAATGAATTGAATTCTGGTTAGCACATGTTTTTCATAACATCTAGATTAGAATCAAAATTGGTCTAGTGTATAGCCTACAACATATTTTACCTCACACTGTGTGTGCATGTTATAGGTCCACAATGTGATCTTCATCTAATAATCGAATCTCGAGGGGCTTTTCACATTATAAATTATGAATTGAGCGAACCCCAAATGTTTGCAGGCCTTCACCTCCTCCCCTGCAGTTAGTGAGCAGCAGCAGCAAACAACCAAGACCCAAAGTGCTGAGTAAGGTCCTAGATTTAAATTGATTGAGTTATATATGTTCGACAATGTCTAGATCAAGAACAGCGATCTGGATTCTTTGTTATATAGCCCATCTTAGCTGACTACCTACATATATGTGTGTGTGTGCATGTGTTTTTTATACATCCGCCTTTTGGCTTGATTTGATGATGAAATCTAGAGGGGCTTTAGAGAGATTATAAGTTGGGAAATGGGAGAGATCCTCTGACTCTGAGGCCACTCAACCCTAACTCTTCTCTATCACAACTCCAAGCCCCCAATACTCTGGTATGGAGCAATGATTGGTAGTGACATGAGCTGAAAGGGGCTGGATAAGATTTAATGCTCTCATCCTCTCCCCCCTGTCACTTCCTTTTCTTTCTCTAGCAACCCCTCATCTCCCATGTCCACCAAATCACCCCATCCTGAACCTCCTTATTCCATCCCCAACCTCTTTTGCTGCAGCTCCATCCTATCACTTGCCACCCGCGACTCCTCATCACCATCCCAGACTGTTGCTAGGGGTGCAACTTGGGTAGGCTAACCTAACCTTTTAGTAGGATTGAGTGGGTTAGTAGTTTGGGTTTCAGCTGGCCAAGCTGAACTTGACATAGATCCATCTTGGAGTCGGTAGTATTTCATGCTTGTTTGAGTAATAGCAATGAGATTCTCCAAACATTGAGCTAAAAATAGCTTAATGTAGTAAAAAGCCCTAAACACATCTGCTATCCCAACATCCTCAATCTCTGGCTTTGGTTTCAGCATTCTTTGCCAACCTACTCTGGCATACACTGGCTCGGGCTCTGGATCTTCTGTGATGCTCTCTTTTGCCTATCCATCTAAACCCAATAGCACAGATCATTCACCAATGTCAATTTTCCCAACCCACCCTTTTCCTTTCCATCTCCCTTTCCCCCTCCCTATAGAGTTTCCTGGATGGGAGCCAAAATCCAAGTTTCTCACTAGAGTTTTGATAAAACCTCACCATTGCCAGCTGTCATTGCTCCCATGCATAGGTGCTCTTTTTTTAATTTTTTTTTTTTTTTTTGTTGGGGGTGGGGGATGGATGCGGCCATTGGAAGGGGAGGATCTCTCCCTCACACCCACAAGAACTAACCAAACTTTAACCCTCAGAGGCTCAGACAAAGTTGGACCAGGTCAGGCTTTTAGATCAGGTTTTCGCCACTTTCTTGGGTCGGATTTAGGGACCAATTCACTAATTCATCAGACTATTGAATCAGATAGATTTGGGCTTTCAAAACTTCAAAAATGGTTTAGGATGACCCTGAACCAATCTGAACCAAACATGTTGAAACCTAGACAAAACTTGTCCGCTATTAATGATAAGACCTGAATAAGGAGAAGAATGTTTTTATAAAGTTAGAAGAGCAATAGCCCACCAAACCAAATGCAATGGAACAACAAAGTAAATTACCCCATTGCCCCACATCCATTAGTTCAGGAACAAATGATCATAAAATAAGTTTTATAAAAAATGAAAGTACTCAGATGAATCTGTCTAGAAATTGGAAAAGTATATACAATTTGGCAAACCTAATTTGCATATGCAGAATAAAAATGAGCATAAAACAAGCTTGATAAATATTGGAGTACTAGGAAGATTCTGTCTAGAAATCGGAAGTAGTATATGCAGGCGCTAGGTTGAAGAGTCTAAAAGTGGAAAACATCTCCTAGGGTTGCTTGGGTATAAGCAAAAAAAGGCATTCCGGTGCACTAGGGGGAGGGTCAGATTTAAGCAATCTTCCCTCATGCAGAGAAGCTGGTTCAGTATTTCAAACCCATTGACACCCAAATCACAATGGAGCAACTCTACCATTGTGCCAAGGCCCTTTGGACATAAATGGTAATAAAAAATTATCGATACATTCCCTGTACAAAAGCCCAGTTCCATACTCTTCATTGACATGTGGAAACACTAGAAGTGGAAAAATACGTGTCAGTTCGGGGTGTTGCCCAATGCTGGTATCTTAAGAATTGCCTCGCAAGCAACTAAAGATAATCATTGTGATATGCCTCTCAATAAAATATTGCGGTAAAAGCAAATTCAGTAAAATCTAAAAAAATGGAAGAGATCACAAATAGTAAATTTATTTCACAATACATGAGATTTATAGCACACACTATGAAGTTCCAAAAAGAGACCCATCAACTCGAATATTTTGGAGAATCATGATTCATAATTTATCAAAAAAAAAATCCTACTCCATGAGCTATGACATGAAATTTTGCAAAGGTGCCACACAAGAAAACACTTGACCCATATGCAAAATATCTGAGATATGCCAAATACCTGGTCATTGATGACAGTAAGTCTCTTGTACTACTGGAGTGTAAGATAGCACAAAGCAAATTGTATGCAGAAAACTCCATGTGGCATCCCTCAATCCCTTCAGCATATAGTCTTTTCAACTGTGATTGGCACTGCAAATGGGGCACAGAGGGAATTCTTAAATATAAATTACAAATCAATTAACCAAAATAACTTTGGTTTTCAATTTATTATTTGTTGCAAGTGTAAGCTTATGTTGCATCTTATTTTCAATTATTATTTTTTAACTCGTGGATGACCCCCAGCTGTTCAACATGTTCTTTAAATAAAACGAATTCAAAAGAAAGAAACTAAAAAAAAGGTGTAATCATTGAGTTATGTCAGTCAACTAAGCTACAGTGGTTGTGAACTTCAAGAATAACATCTACATTGTTTACCCTGATAGGCAACACATTTAAAAGGATATTTAAAACAAAGATAACCAACTCTAAGGTTAATCTATCATACCAGAGAGGAGGATAAGTGATTTGTGTTTCATTTGGCATATAAGCCCGTGCTTAGAATGAACCCCATACAGGCTAATACTAATGCATATAGAACTTGGTGAAGTTCTGACCCCGTATAAAATCAAAAAAACTTTTACTTCTTGAATATCCCAGTAAAACTATTGGTTACCTATCTAGCTGACAAAAAATAAATACAAAAGACATGTCAAAAAGAGGGTGCAGAAAAGAGCAAATATGGCTCATACAATAAAGTAATGACAAATCAAAAAGTAGAAACTAGATTGGAAACTTTCTGCTTGTAATTGCCCTTCCCCATCTCTTTTTATCAGTAACTATACTAACATTGATACCATTGTTAAAAACCCAGTCAACCTGCTTCACCTGTCACCCACCAGCTATTGTGGGGAAGTTCTCACCAAAAACTGAAACTGCCATAGCCTGACTGAGCCTCTGAATTGGGTGATTGAACCATGTGAATCACTCAGGTCAATAGCTTTTAACCTGTTCTAGGGAAATGAGGAAGAAATGAAAATGGAAAACTTCAAAAGAAATCCCAATCCCTAGATTACTGGCCTACCATACTTGACTCTTCCTAGCTTTTTCCACTCATCCCCTGAACCTCATCTATATTGTTGCCAACACCATGAATAGGCCAAGCATCAAGGGTTTGGTGGCTGTTAGGGAGGATATCACCCCTTCTTCCCTCCCTCATGTTTGGCATCCTCCGCTTTTGAAAATATACTTCTTGGTGGCTGGATATGCCTCTCTTTTGCTGAGGGCTTGGAGGCTGGTCTCACCCGGATCTCAGCAGCAAGGGCCATGAGTCATAATCAGCGTGGTGATCCTCCTTAATTTGTGCTGAGATGGTGGCCAATAAAGGGTTTAAGGCTGTGAGAGTGAGATGATTTCGAAACAAAGGGGGATGAATGGTATAAGTAGTGTTTTACGAAGGGAGACTGGAGTTGCCAGTCAAACTGTGGCTGACCAACAATTTACCTGGAGTCTGGAGACCACTCTGCTTTGGGCCAACAATGTCTTAAATGCAACTGGAAGCAATTGTAAATAAAGCACGGGTATTTTACAGCATCTCGGTTAGATCTTAGACTCTTCCTTGACAATGAATTTATGCATTATGATAAAAAACTTGTCATGCCAAAATACGCTTGACAGATGAAAAACCAATGTGTGACAGACTCTCTAAATTAAAAGAGAAATGCAAAAGCCCGAAATTGTAAGGTGAATCTACCTGATTAAACTCCGGCAAGTCTCCTGCTTCAAGCGCTAGTCGTGCATGAGTCTCATACACCTGGAAGAAGCAAGAAACAAGACATTCAGCATATTATTAACGAGATTATACTCAGATTAGAATGACAATATATGTGATGATGCATTACTTCATATACAAACATTTCCAGTCATATGGTGCCCAGGATTTCAAAATTGCCTATACATACTGAAAGCTGAGCAATGAAAGCATGCTTATTCCAATACTTAAAACAAATATATCATCAGCAGATTGATTATAAATTAATATGTTACATATGCAATAATATGTCAGAAAAGTAAACTAGCATAAGAAAATGAAAGAGGACCTTCACAGTTAGCACATTTCGTATTCGTTGCACTGTTAAATCTTGACGAATTGATTTAAGTTGATCGCACTTGTAAAAATAGTTCTTCTGAGAAGTCTGAACCATTTGCAGAGCTTTCTCCAAAACTTCTTCTGTTCTTACCTGCACAACAGTGCCACTTTGTGTCATACAAGAAATACATATGAAGCCTAAAAAGGCATCTTCCACAAAAAAAAAAAAGGCTAGCTCAAAGAAACACAAGAACTAATAGATTATGCAGAATAGTCCATGATTATTACAGTGGCAGGATCAGGTGCAGATGTAAGACGCAGATAGCGTTTCTCAATTTCCTGGCAGGTTCCCTTGACAGTGAGAGCATCCCAATCAATATCTTCCACAGCTCTGCTATAACCATCTTCATAATTTTTAGCAAGCATCATAGCACTTGCTTTTCTTGTGTAGATACTTCCAGCTCCAGCAATGTTTGGTCCATAGCATTTAGTTTCTGCTTGGTTTCCTTGTATTTTCTCAAAGCGCTTGGAACGATGCTCACGCCTTCTCTTTTCCTCAGGAGAATTTGCTAGTGCAATTGCACTGGCATAATATTTGGTCAAGTCCTGCTCCTTATCACTATCACTAGAACCATCACCATTTTCAGTTGCATTTGGGAAGTCACCAAGCCGGGGCTTCTTCACTGGCCTCTGACCAAATTTACTTAATGGTGTTTGCTGCGGAGATGAAAATAATCTGACTCCATTGCAACCACCTTCTTTACTTTCATATTTTTTGCTATCAGCCTGCAATAAGTTTCCATAAATACAAGCCAAAGTTAACATGTTCCATTCAACAAAATTTACTACCATTCAGACCAACAAGCTACGCTGAAAGTAAGAAAAGTAACCATATATCTTGAACAAGCAATTTATGAAATGAAAATTATAAAAACATTCAGAAACTCCAGAGGCTTCAAATGATTTCCTAAAAAGGAATGCATGAGACAACAAACCAGAGATATCTCCAACAGTACTATATATAGCATTTAAGTTCAAAAGAGGGCAAGAAGAGTTACCGCTCTTCCGGTTCCTTCAACATGATCCCAGCTAGCAACTTTTACTGAATCACTTGTGAGTGATGGCTGTTTATCCACCAAATTTTCTTCAGCAACAGGCTCCCATCGACTTTTTGTGCGCCTACGCGAGGAAGAGACGGGAACCGAGCTCTGCAGATTGCTGCAAAACAGCCCAACTTTTAAGTATCTTGGAGTGTCGAGAGGGAGGGGGAAAAAAGACAAACCAGATTGCTGCTTCATACCCACCATTATCATGTGCAAATCAGACACTAGGTTTTCTTTTCACTAAAAGCAAGGTTTATTCAGCTATTCATGCATAATGTGAGGGGTGTTCTCTATTTTTTGATGTCATGATGAAAGACAGTTGTTATGTTGCGTAGGGGTGCAAACGAGTCAAGCCGCTTGCGAGCTACTCGAGCTCAACTCGACTTAGTTATTATCGAGCTCAAGTAGCTTGTATATATATTTCAATAATATTATTTTTATTTGTAATATATATATATATATATATATATATATATATTATTACTAGATTAAGGCTCAATTTTGAGCTCATACTCGAGCTCGAATATAGCTTGATTGATATTCAAGTGGAGTCAAGCTAATCTCGAGTTTTGCCTATTTTTCATCGAGCTCGAGCTTGGGATATTAAAGCTCAATCGATCTCAAGCCAAGTTTCAAGCCCGAGTATTTTGAGTCAAGTCGAGCTCGAGCCTTTAGCTACTCGGCTCGACTTGGCTCGATTGCACCCCTAATGCTGCATCATGGGTGATAAAATAACAAAAAAAAAGAAGAAGAAAAGAATACAAGTACCATTTGTCTAATTACCTAATCGCTAGTTTAGGCACATAGTAACCTTACTCCAGTTAGCCCTTTAGAATAGAAAAAAATGACCAAAACAAAGCAAGCCTAAATAGTATGACTCATGCAAAATTCATAAGTCAATCTGGCATGCAAATAGATTCATTTATGTTTCAGTGGTTCCTCTTCATCCATAATCCACTTAAAGCTATAATGAATTATTTGGATTAGTTATTTTCAACATTAGTAATATCATAGGCGTAGTTACTTCCCAGGGAGATAGATAAACAGACAAACATTCAGACAAGCAAACAAGCAAAGGAGAAGGGGGGGGGGGGGGAGGGGGAGAGAGAGAGAGATGACCTTTAAGCTGCTGTATTTGGACCCCAAAGCTGTCTTTTGCAAATTAACAGACAAAATATTGGAGTCTATATAAAGTTGATTGGTGGTTCTAATTCTGCTCTTAAACCAATATTGACATTTACAACACCTAAAAGACCCTTTGGATGCTAGCAAAAAATTTGACATGGCCTCCATCGCTAACAAACAAGGGTGAAATGGTAAAAATACTGAGCACAACTCAGCTGTGATCTAAGACATGAATAGAAAAGTAAGCTGCATTACTGGTGAATTTGGCAAGAATTTTGCTTGCAACAACCGCTTATATGTTGTTGTCTTCTAGCCATTAGATATTTATTTAATTAACCCTAGAAAAATAGCACATGCAGTGCAGATAGGAAAGATAATAAGCAAAATAACATCAGCAGATTGAATATAAAGACTAATGATTTCAGAAGGCAAAATAAAATCAAATATAAAAAAATGAGAAACAAAAGAAATTAAGATCGCCATGAAAATTTAGGGGAAAAACAGCATGAACAAAACAAAATAAACACAACAATACTAATAAAGCAAAAATAAAATGTTAGGTGAAAATAAAAACAAAATAACATAAATATTCGAAAAACGATGAACATAAACATATTAACTCACAGATAAACACATATGACAGGTATGCAAGCTATATAGCCACAAGGATGAGGACAAGCATTACACCCTCCACATTGAATTCCAAAGATATGGTCCGTTTTTAATTGTTTGAATCACCTGATCTATGAATTATACCTCAAGCATTTCCATAACTAGAATTCTTGTCCCTTGGAGGACAAAAAAGGATGAACCTTAAATGATATTTTATATAAAACTGATACTAATTCCCCAAAGATTGCCATCATCATCTACAGCTTTCCCAAATCTGATCAGCTGTAAAAATTTGAGGCATGAAGAGTGCAAGATAAAGCCTAAAATGATCATGGAGCTATGATAAAAAACAGTATGATTAGTAACATACTTCTGCACAACCATATCTAATGAGCTGTTTGGCAAGGGGAAAAGTAATTAGTAACATACTTCTGCTCAACCATATCTAATGAGGCATTTGGCAAGGGGAAAAGTGGTTCAATATCCCAATTTCTTGTAAATAGCGTGCCATCAGCAGATGCTTTGGTAATTATCTGGAAAGATCAAAAGAAACCAAATTTTAGAATATAAAGACCAGCATATCCTAGAGATCATTTAAAAATTGAATGAAGTACAAACCAAAACATTAAATTGAATAGACAGGTGTGAGGGCCCTAACATATATCAATTACTGTATCAAAAGCAACAGTTCATGGATATGGATATAACACTTTGCCCTTTGTGGAGATTACTGGTTGATAAACTTTATTCCACAATATTGCATTTTTATGGGCAAAACTGGAAATGCATCCGATTCTCAATCATCCCACCCTCTCTTCCCTCGTTAATTTGAATGGATTCAAAACAGTATTCTTTTTCCATTGGATTGGATAGTCCACAATCTGATTTTTCACTTACAAGGCAAGCAACGTCACCACTACTGCAATCAGTGAATCAGAACACATCAAGTATATCAAAGCTAAAACTTCACCTCCTTCATTATTTTCTGATTAGCAGACCTTTGTGCATCATCCTTGCAACGACCAAAAGTCCTCTCCACATAAGCACGAAGTGATGGAGGGAAGGTTCCCTAATGAGGCCAACCAAAAAAGTAATGAAAACAACAACAACAATTAATGAAAGATAATTTACAACACAATATCATGCTTTTTTTCCCAAAATATTGAACAAAAAATCATTTGGAGAAACATTAAATAGAACCAACAGGTACAATTTTTGATGTTGTAGATAGAAATGATATTTAAATAGAAATAATATAAAAAGAAAGCTTTCAGAGCTTGCATGAAATAATCAGCTTTGAATAAGATTCTGCTCCATCATATGTATGACTGACAACAATAGGAACACCTAACACTTGTTCAGTCAAAGAAGGAAAGAACTTGAACAACATAATCTGCAAGAATATAAAAAAATAGTACACAGTATGCATATCAACTTCTGAATTTACAACAAAGGTTGGCGACTAGGTCCTCACACCAAAAGAAGAGATTCTAACAAAATAAACACATCTCACAACCAACAAGAAGGCGGTTGGCTGCATTTCATAAAACATGAGAACCATTAACTAAAAATATACCTCTCTCTAATAAGAAGATATTACAAAGAAATAGAGTCACCTTGATAATAGCTTCAGCATCATCTTGCAAGGATGATTTAGTGTTAGGCTTTGGTACTGACACACTCACATAGGCTGGTTTCAATGCTCCATTAGTTGTTGAGCTTTCCTTATCAGTTTTCGGCATGCCCAAATTTGAAGCAATTCTAGGATTTGTTGGAATCTGCAATTTGTTTAACCGACGTGTCTCCGGTACAGGGATTGCTTGGGAGAGTGATAGGGAATTTTCAGGGACCTGACTGGTTGAAGAAAGCGACAATCTTGGAGATTGAGAATACAGAAGTTTTTGTTGATCTTCACGATTCTCATGGGGAAGAGGAGTTAAATCTGTAGAATTTTGGAAATACGAGGGCATTTGGTTGATATGGTGATTTTGGAATGTTGGAGCTCCTACTCCACCACTACCACTTGAATGATGTGCTGTAACATCCTTCTTCTCCTGCAATAACAGATAACATAATAAGCTTATGCTTCAGAGGTTTTGGAAAAAAAGAAGGCATTGAAGGGCCTTGACATAACCAGATATCTCAACAATATGCACTTTAGCTGCTGCAGCTGCAGCTGCAGCATCGTACTTGATGCAAACGACAACACATATCTCATTTATTGGTAATCAATTGTCAGGCACAACTCAATTTAGGCAGAGCCTAACATGACAATTGATCAGGCCATAAGTCTAATCCGGTCGATAGCTCAAGATAGAAATTATAGCAAACAAGAAACCCTCGCCTGCTAGTTTTTTTCCCCCTTCAACTGGTCCGAGCTACATTTCTTAAAATTGGAAAATATCCAGGAAAAAAAGTAATATGACACTGCATATATCTATGACAACAGAAACTACAGTGAAGCTAAAATAAGTAAATTGATTTACTAAAACATAAACACTGTGTATCCACTCTTAAGTTAGAAAGCTAAAATCCTTTAATGGCTCTAACAACGCACTTACTAAATACAAAAAGTACAATAAGTATGTTAGAGAAAAGAAGCATCATTTTTGAAAAAGCAATTATGCGATCTTTTATGAAGTTGGCAAGGCAGCCTTACACACCAATTTTTAGCACACACAAACCAAGAGTACTAAGCACCAGTGATTCTGATTCCCATCATGATTCATGATAATAGATTCACAGCAGCATAAAAGTTTGTGTATGGTTCTACAACCATATAAATTTAGGGAATGTATTGAAAGCTATAGGGAAAGGAAGATAGATCAATGTATGATCTCTACTGAATTGTTTTATGATAGGGTACAAAGAAAGGTCATGATGGGCTTTAACAAGGAAACATGTATGCAAATGGTAAACTGAAGTTGTTTGAAACATTTGAAGCAATGAATGTTAAGCATGGTTGTGGTGCTAGAAGTGTAACACAAGTCACTAGCAGATCAATGTAAGAGTCACATTAAGTCCATATTTGTTAAGGCCTAGGTTATGGCTGATGGCTATCTTATGACTGATGGATGAGAAATACCACAGTCAAATGTTAAGCAGTTGTTACTAGCTGTTATCTTGCAGTACATGATGTTCGTATACATTATAACAGTTGCCACTTCTACATTAATTACAATGGCACAACTTCCTATGGAAATAAAAATTCACACCTGCAAAGAAGGCAACCCAGAACAGCCAGTATCTTTTCTCCATGATGTTGTGCCAGGTGGTGGTGGTTGATTGTTTGGATAAGGATAACCACCACTACCACCCTCTACCGAACAGCCAATAGTAACAGATGTATTTTCTGTTCCAGGAGCACAACTAGCAGTAGGTGCAGACTGGCTGTAGTAATAAGGCCACTGATTATATTGCTGCTGATAAGGAAGAGAATTTGTAGATACTGCACTAGAACTTTGGGTGGAATTTGTATCTGAGGTGGTGTAGCTGGGATATAGATGAAGGGGGTAACTTCCGCAATTTCCATTATTCCACCAGTTGTTCTGATAATTATAATTGCTGTTTTCATATCCTGCCGTCGTCTGATGATCACCAGTATTGTAGTAAGTGCCTAAATAACTTGTAGGATGGACATAAGACCCTGCAGAATTCTGAAATGAGCTAAGAGGCTGATAAGCAGCACCTGAATTTGGATTTGCACCCACTTGCTGAGAGGAAGAATCATTGTCTGGCTGCTGATATCCATAATAGTAACTTTGATATTGTGTATTGCTATAGCCATAAGGAGTCGTAGCACTTGGGTAATGCGCGTAACCAGCATAGTGTTGTGTTGCAGTAGTCGCAACCACACTACTTGAAGTAGATGCATGAGATGCAGAATTTACTCCACCTTGAGCATTTCCTGAAACAGCCATTTCCCCTTGACCATAGTGGTAGCCAGAACTTGAAGAGGTTCCACTTTCAGTTAAACCACTACTCGACCTATAAAAGTTCCATGAAACAGTTGGTCCTGTTGATGAAGGCCAAGACTGCTGCCCCGAAGTAGATGGATATAAAGATGCATGCCCTTGGCCCAAATCCACACAATGATTCTGGTAAAAAAAATTGATACTTATGTAAGTCCAGCTGTCAGTGTCATGCAAGGCAACATTTTAACATAAGATATTCATGGTACATGAAAAGATGGCTACATACATTATGGATGTAAAAAGTGCACAACACAAACATGACCAAGAAATGCTAGGGCAGAAGCTAAACATCTAAGTGCAACGAATGAAATAAATTATGAGCAATTCAAAAGAAAATTTATCCTCACAAATTAATTAGATTAATACATCAAACCATGTGCTTGATTGGTCCAGTTTTGGATATAGGCACCTAGGCTAATTCAAGTCCCATAATAAAAGACCAAAAAATATTAGAACTTTTGAATAATGATGGTAATGATTGTTATATTAAACAAGAGATTCCATCCTAATTTGTAAAGAAATGACCTCAATGACCCATGTGAATATAGTCTAGATTTAGGTTAGATCAAGTCTTAGCTAAAAACCAACTCAGATAAGTGCAGACTTCAAGTTACATATCCAGATAGTATCAAGGTCATCATCAATATCGTCACTATCATCAATTTTAGGCTTGTCATCCAAGAACTTATCCAGAAATACCATAATGAAAGGAACAAACGAGTTTGTCATTATGTATTTGGCTAAATAGGATCAGCCAGCAATTTCAAAGTACAAGTGCAAATCCGAACAAACAGACAAGCTCCTAACCTACCATAGCATGCATCCAAGTTACGAAGTCAATATCAAGCTCATGATGGACTAGAGCAAGTACAAATCCAAATGTTAGAACAATAGATAAAAGTGGATATAGAAGGCAACCATTAAAATATACTCCTCATGCCAAAATTCCAGTTGCCTTATATTCCTTTCCTAGCCCTATATTAAAACTAAACCTAATGTTAAAATATCTTCACCGTCTCTGATACCTATATGTCTCTAAATCCACCTACAAAGCAAGGCCGCATACAAATCTTCTAACCCTTACACACTCACATAAAAGTGCAACCTATCACATTAACAAGTGGAAGCTTCTGAGAATTGCCTTAACTCAATCCCACTCATGGAAAGTCCAAACCACCACCACGCCCTGAATTCACAGCAAAAGCAAACAAAAAGAAAAACCATCCTTTCACTCAAACAATTTCCTATGCAAAATGTGTACATATAGGTATACTATATGCGGCCAACCCCAAACAGTCAAGAAAAGGCCGGATAGTTACTTATGGTTATGGTAGTCGTACTATATCTCCACTTTCCACCAACTCCATTTTCCCTTGGGAACGACACTTTTCCTTATCCAATACATCAACAACATTGAGAAAAGGGAAGAAGTTTCTGCATTAAGACCAAGGTAGAAAGGCTTTTAAATCCAAGATATCGGCCATCTTGGTGGGCAACTAAGACCAAGTTCACCATCTTGGAGGATGACTGAGACCAAGGTCTCCATTTAACTCAGACTCTCGGACAACATGGAAAGAAGGAAAATTTGGAAAGGAGAAAAATTTGCAAGATTTCCGTCAATATTTTTGGATGAGATATCAAAAACTCAACCAATATGATAAATCGGTGGTTAGCAATTCGACATAGGCATCAATTTTTGAAATTTAGTTACTTGAAAATCTACTTAAGGAAGTAAAAAGGTGATTGACGAATATCAGCTGATATGTTTATATCATATTGCCCAATACCTCAGGATTTATCGGCTTATATCAGACAAGACAATAGGGGGCTAAGATTTTTCTACATATATAATGGGGGGCTCCTGATACCAATACAAACTAAGATATCAGTGGAGATGAGGACCCTAGGAAAAAGGACACCAGCAATCACTACACATATCCGCACGTTTACACATGTCAGTGAATTATGTTCATGATCACCAATGATATTTTAGCAGAATCTAGCAGTATTCTGTGCAAGCATTGGGGACATGAAATTTTTTTGGAAGTGAACACGCATGCTAAAAGTCAAGATAGAGCACTACTTCCCCTACAATTAGAACACAGCAATTATTTAAACCGACAAAATTATAGCAAAATCAAACTGGAACAAACAAAACTTTTCCCACGAACATCAATAAACGGGTAAAAAACAATCTCTAAGAAACCAATTAACGGGGAAAAAAAAAGAAGAAAAATTCTTGTAAAGAATACCAGGCCGGAGTTGGAATCCGACGCGGCACCGGACTCGCCGCCGCCATCGCCGACTTGATTCATCGTTCCTCCACCAGCGTCCAATTTCACACCAAGAACCGATCGATCATCCACTGCAAGCACTTCGATTGAACGATGTAACAAGACCAAAAACAACCGCAAAGTGAAACGAAACCCTAGATACCAACAACCATTACCCTCAAAAAGGACCCCCTTTTACCGATCTTGGCTTCAAAGCGCCTCTTTTCGCTAGATCGGAAGCGAATTCTTCGCGAAAAAGGACAACTCCAAAGAGAGAACAAAAAAGGAGAACAGGACGGAATCAAACAAGAAAGAAAAAAGAAAAAAAAAAAAATCGAAGGAGAGGAGATTTTAGATTCCTTTTCCGCAAGGAAAAGAAACGCGAAGAGAGGAGAGCAGAGAGCAAGAAAGAGGAGAGGGTTTTTTTTTTTTTCTTAAAAAAAAATCGAGGACTCTAATATATATATAACTAAACATATTTGGTCGCCTCTCGTCCGACCCTTTTCAAGACTTCTTGCCGGCGAGAAAAGAAGGGGTTGGGGCGGGGGAGAGAGAAGTATAAGAACGGAAGGATTCGATGATCACCAGCGATTAATATTATATATAGTGTTCCGATAATGCCCCTGTTTCTTGCGTGACACGACCCACCTCCTCCGAGCTCTCCGTACATGCGTGTGCCAAAGATCAATAGATCTCATCCGTTCGTTCACGCTGCGCGTTCTGATTAGGTGTGCTGTGTACTTCTGGGTTGAGCCTAGATGGGGAGTTGGGAATAGATGATCAACGGTTCTGATAGAGCGTAAGAGCGCCGCATCACTAGCTGGTGGCTTTAAGCTCTCAACACCGTCTTCGAAGGGAGGAAGGGGAATAATTTAGAACCAGGTTTTATATAGCAGCATAAATCATTTATCTGTGACATTACACTAAATAATGTATTTTAAACAATTATTATATTTTCTGTTATTTTGATAGAGTTGAATAAGTACTACCACAACAAAAGAAATTAAAAAAAAAAAAAAGAAAATACTAGAAAACCTAGATAATGGCTTCTCCTTCTCTTTTTATAACGTAGGAGGAGCACTAAATATGGCATATATTGTTAACTTTTCCTTCACACATTTCCTGGAGAAATTAAAATATCTCCCACTCAATCCTCCAGTATTGATTCTTGAGAGCACATCACCTGGGAAATAAGGTCACACTACATTTCCATGGAAATCAATTTTATAAGCAGATTCAATTCTTTTTCTTAGATATACAAGCATGAGAAAGTGACCTAAAAGAATGCTTAAAAGGGCTGGGAAAACAAACAAGTTACTAAGGATTAAGTTGAAAATTCCATGGGGTTCATGGATTGGGTTATCCATTTAAGCTTGAGCATGTATCAACCAACTCTATACAATTCAAATCCTGTGTAGAGGGGAAAAAAAAAATGGATTTTTATACATCTTTTTTTTATTGATACAGCTCAAAGACTAGAATCTGGATTGTGTTTGAATAGATTCTCTGAAAATAGAAGCTAGATAGGCCAAGAGACTCGATTCCTACCAGATTTTCAATCCAATTCTATAAACAAATCCAAACAAGTCCTAAGCAAATAAAAAATTAGAATGTTTTTTTCATCCTTGTTTACTCCAAGGTTTTTATCGGATTCCACCAAAAATGGGTCAATCTCCACAAGATGGCAAGGCTGTTGTAATTTGTCAAAAGGTACTAAGTGACTTGGGATAGAATCCCACCTCGAGAATAATGGGAAAAACTATTCTGCTTTGGTACTTATTATGTTCTATTTGGGAAACAAAACAATTTATTAATCCTTTATGTGGATAAGAAAGCTTTGGAAAGTCAATAAACATGCAGCTACCTCTATGGGCAACATCAGATACTCATGGCGATGTCTTACAAAATAATTATATAAGAATCTATATAAACGTGGCTGGCTTCTTGAATTTTTCACTGCAATTAATTAAATATCTGATTTGGCCTAGAGGTAATGTAAAATCTACATAATGATCCTTTAAAACCAGAAAACCAGGGAAATAAGCACTGTTTATTAGCATAAACATCATCAGATCCATTGCTTCCTTGGCATAAACACCACCAGGCCGAGCCAGTTTAGGTTAAATTTCATGAATAGAGCTGCTGTGGTTTCAAGAAGAGAGGACTCAAATGACCAAAGTCAGTCATGGAAGAACATCCACAGAAGCTTCATATCTATCAAAAACCTCTCTTGTTCATAGAGGAATTCTTGGTAGAATCCAACAGCAGCTGCCAGTCCGCAAGACCCATGCTTTCCAAAGAGGACCATAGAGTAAGTCTCGTACCCCCAAACAGCATGACAAGACAATGGAGGTTCAATGAACCTTCCAAGCAATATCAAATCTGGCTGCCAATAGAAAGCAGCTTGGCATGCTTGAGAGAAGTCCTGCTTTTTGAACAACATGAGAAAAGTCCTGTAAAATGTCTTTATCACTCACTGCTAATCTGTTGGACAATGGTTGATGGTGTCTATATCAGCTGGAAACTTCATTCTTCCACTCACTTACTTTTCAAATATTGGATGTGATGGATCTAGTAAAGCTCTCAATTCGACATCATTAACATTGTAGACTGATAGCATCTTTTGGAAAAAAGTTGTTCCACATGCAGGTATAAAACAGATCATTAAGACCATTAAGGCCAGGAATGGTCCACCATCTTAACCAGAGTCCCTCACAACATCTACTTTTCCAACCTCAAACTATTTATAATATAAGAGGCTAATCTCCTGTTGCATCTAGTTCCGGCGAAAAACAATCTGCAAAAAAAGTTCACTGACCGGAATTATGTCTGATGAGGATCCTCTAATGCTTTAAGTCAGTGGAAAATAATGAACAGCAAATAGAATATTCAAAGTGACAGAGTGTTAGCCCAAGTATCTTATCAATGCTGTTCATTTACCTTCTTTTTATAGACGAGTTGTTGGTAACCATTTGTAATGGTTAGATACATGGATCCTGCTTAGTCCAGCACCATGTGATTGTGGGATGGACAGTTAATACCCATTGATGATCATGGTATGTGGCCGTTATGCGCTTTCTGCGCTGTCGATTTCTGGTATACCGACTTTATGTCGATAGTCTGAGTGCGTCGACTATATATTGACAATTATAGAAATCCAAATGACCATCGATCAATGACTCTAATATACCGACTGACCATCGGTTATGAAATCGATCGGATCATCATGATTGATTAGATCCCACCAAGGGATCGATTGAGAATTTCTGACTATATATCGGTGTAACCGACTATCAGTCAGATATCTGTGTTTGTGCCATCAATCGTTAGTCAGAGGATAGGCCTTGTAGTCACTCTGCAACCATCCAAAAAATCGATTGAGAATTGCTGACTGTCAGTCAGATTATCGATTGATAGTCAGCTATCTATTTTTTGGTATTGATATATAAAGTTGGATAATGCACTATAATCTTTTGTCGGTCTAATATTGACGTTTTATCACCCGTTGCCAACTTACAGTCGAGATGACTAACTATAAGTCGGAGAGACTGATACTAAGTCAGAAGGAGCATATCTGATTATCCCAATAGTTGCCTCCTACTCCTAAGTCCAAAGTGGAATGACACGTGACTTGACACGAAGCTTAACACGTTGGATGATGGGAGTCTCCACGTATCATCTGGAGTCTTGATTTGGTGGTCATTTTGATTGCAGGCATTAATAATTATCTCGAAAGTCGAAGAGTTTCTAGCTGTTTTATCGTTTTGATAGTCGTGCAGCCATTATTAGCACGTCCAATTAAAAAGATAGTTTGGCAACCAGACAATCCGATCAATTTAATTCTGACCAATCGGTTGTCGCCACATATCCAACAGCCATTGGTCTCCGACTATTCTTGTGGATAGTGATGATGTGGCATTATCTGACAGAAAGTGTGTTGAAACGTCCGATTGATAGTCAGTTCAGACATTGCCACGTGTCAAAATCTGAAGCGACCTTAATTTGAATGAAATTATCCTGACCGTCGATGGATCTAATATATATATAATGTCGCTTTTTTCCTTTGTTTGGATTTCTTATTGCAATTCTGAGAGCTTGCTAGTCTACTACAGTAGGGAGCTTTTCTATGGGTGTCGAGGGCTTCAAGTCTCTTTCTTGCCCATCTTTGTGGTCCCTCAGGCCTTCTTAGTTTTGAAGTTAGACTTCTCTTTCTCCCCTTCTTTCTTCCTTTGGACTCTTTCTCCATCATTATCAATGGCAAGTAGTAGTAGGAAGAATAAGGATAAGGCTAAAGTAGATGAGCCTGTAGGTAGAGCCCCTAATCCTACCCAGAGTAGTCGATCGGCTAGTCCAACTGACGATCCTATATCGAACCCGACAATGGAGGTCTCCACACTAGTCGCGTCCGCCATTATTCGGCTTTGAGAGCAGTACCACATCCCGGATCAGTTTCGACTGGCCGCATCCGGTCTGAATGATCGAGTGATTTCTCCTCCATCGAGTTATGTAGCTTTTTACTTGGAGAACCTTCGGGCCGAGCTTTGTTTTTTTGTTCTGGAGTTTATTCGGAATGTTTTAGATTATTATCGACTCTGCCCAATCCAACTTGCACCAAATTTTATTCAGCTTCTTATTACTGTTGCCCTTCTCTGTCATATGATTCCGACCATTCCTCAGATATCTCTTTTCCAGTCCTTCTTCGTCCTCCGATCTCACCTCAAGGTCGAGGGTTGATGGTTCTTTTTTCTGAAAAGGGGTCTTTCCTTCATCACTAGTCTTCCATCTTCTGTTCATGACTGGAAGACACAGTTCTTTTTCATTTCCTCTTCTTTGCCGTGGGGCTTTCCTTCCATCTAAAAAAATTTGAATTTAATCCGAATGAAAACAGTCAAGTCGATGCGGCTGATAAAGAAAATTTTCTCCGATTAAAGGATATGAAAGTCCCACCACAAAAAGAACTAGTGATAGAATAGAATCTTTATGATGCCAGACTTAGTTCGGCACCTATCGTAGGTATAGCTTAGTCGGTTTTTTATTTTCATTTTTATCTAACTTCAAACATGTAACTAAGTAGTTTTGTCTTTTGTTTGCAGCGATGCGGCTAGCGGTGCGAGTTTCATTAGCTGACATCCGACAGCACACCGTCAAAAAGAGAGCCACGGCTGGTGCAAGGCCGTCTCGTGCACCAAAGAAGAGTCGGTCCGATACATCATCGATAACAATGACTCAGACCGACATTCCATTGGTTACTGTTCCTGAGACTGTCATTGAGGCAGTCGTCGCATTATCAACCCCAGTGACATTTTCGACAGTCGAAGCTCCTTTGACAGCTGAGGAGCCTGGTGATCATGGCGATATCATAGTCGTTGAAGCGCCAACTGCCAACGTAGAGCCGATGGTGTCTCGAGCTTCTCCAATGCCCGAATTAGGATCGGTCGACAAGGGGCCGACTGTATCTCAGACACCTCCCACACTTGAGCGGATGTCGGCTCTAGTTGAGCAGCCGCTGACCCAAAGATCAGGGAAGGCGCCCACGACCTCTATCGATAGTGAAGCTCTGACTGATTCACAGAGCTTTTCAATATCCGTATTTCCACCGGTGAGTCGGCCTTGGAAAATCTAAGGTTGGCCAAACAGCTCATCGAAACTATACTTCTCCCGTCTAACAGAGAAAATAGGAAGAGTCGGATGGTGTCAGAGATGTTTTCCTCCTATCCGATGATCCTCAGTGTAAGTCAGTTGATATATATATTTTTTAGTTGTCTTTTCTTTTACCTATTTTTCTAACTTGTTTTCTTCTTCTTTTCAGCTGGCACACGATATGTCGACGCTAAAGAAAGGATATCGATCGATCGCAGACTTCCATCGGACTTGGTCCAATAAGGTTTCAACTGCAAACGTTGAGAAGGTTGCTGCTCTTGAGTGTCTCCAGGTGGCGACTGAGCGAGAGAAAGTGATGGCAGAGTGGGAGAAAAAAAAAGAAGAAGAGATTTTCCGTATGAAGGTCGAGTTGGAGTCTGTCCATGTCGAATTAGAGTCAATGCAATAGACCATCAAGTCCTAGGAGTCTCGGATCAAAAAGAAGAAGCATGAGGTCAATCGACTCCAAAAGGAATGTAACAGCTGCATTAAAGAGTTGGAGGAAGCATCGAGCCATCGAAGCGAGATTGGCACTGGCCGATGCTGAGTCAACTTCCATTTTGGAGAAGGCGAAGTTGGCTCAAGAAGCTCTCAGTCGGGTGCGGGAGTAGACCATCAAAGATTACAAGAATTCAGAGGACTTCAAGAATGAGATCCTCAAAGGTGGCAGCATGTTTTACTGGGTCGATTATGAGGATGGCAGGGACATGATCAAAAAGTTTTACCCAGACCTGGACCTGAGTATGATTACCATCCCGATAGCTGAAGAAGGTGCAAAGGAGCCGACTAATGGGACGACTGCTCTGGATGAAGAATTTGCACCAGCTGTTGTAGAGCCTGCTCCAATTGTCGAGGAAGCTGCACCTGTGTCGATTGAAGTAGAGCTGACCACGGGCGAGGGCCATGAGACTAGACCAACAACAGCTACCGACACAGTGGAGGAAGAGGCTGACTGATGACTGATGCAGATATCTTTTTCTTTTTTTCTTGTAATCAATAATAGTCTAACGTACCTTTTGTAATCAGACTTTGAGTCCAATTTTGTAATCCTTTGCTTATGAATGAAAAAAAAAATTTTCAAGTATCGAACTCCTGGCATGTTGCTTTTCATTATAGATGACCGCTGTCAATGCAGTCAAATGTCAATTGGATTGTCGATTATCAATCAGTAAACCAAATGACGTTCTGTAGCCGTAGAATTTGTCTACTAGCCAAGTATTAGCCAACTAAGCTTTAGGTATAAATTTTTTAAGTATTTGATAAACAGAGGTTAGCCGAATATCCTTGGACTGATCAAAGTCAAGTCAGTATACTTTCTGCTCGACCAAAATCGAGTTGGCATAATGTTTCACTCAATGATAACTGAGTCGGCATAATATTCCGCTCAGCCATAACTGAATCAGCATAGTATTTCGCTCAACTAAGGTTGAGTCGGCATATAAATTCGATCGATCAAAGTCAGCATGTAGAGTCATCTGATCGGAATCAGTATGTTTTGGCCGATTACTCATCGATCAGATATCATTTTGTAGATAATTAAGTATCTAAGAAGAGTTGCTATCCGATCATTTCATTTCAAATATCTTGTACATGTGGACAACTTCATTGATAATATATTTTCAGATTATCTGCATTTCATGTCTCAAGAATAGTCATTCTATCGAGAGTCTCTAGTCGGTATACGTCCAGATGAAAGATTTCGATCACCCTATAGAGTCTTTCCCAGTTTAGAGATAATTTTTTTTGATCCAAAGATTTTAAAACCTCTGCTTTCCTTAAGATCAAGTCTCCAAGACGGAAGACCTTCGGTTTGACTTTTGCATTGTAGTATCGAACTACTCTCTATCAGTATGCTGCCACTCTTATTTGTACTTACTGTCGAACCTTTGAAAGTAAGTCTAAGTTGACTCTTCGATATTCGAAGCTATTTGACTCTGCATATCATTCGACTCTCATCGATGGTAGTTCAATCTCCACTAGGATCACTGCTTGTGTTCCATAGGCCAAGTTGAATGACGATTCTCTTCTTAGGATGCGAGGAGTCGTCCGATACGCCCATAAGACTGGATATAATTTTTCTATCCAGAGATCTTTGACTTCATTCAATCAGATCTTGAGACCATATAGAATCATCCAATTTGTCACCTCCACCTCACCATTAGACTATGGATGACCGACTGAAGTGAGTTTATACATAATATGAAGCTTCACACAAAATTTTTTAAAATTTTGATTGTTAAATTATTGATCATTGTCGGTGATGATGGTATGCGGCAAACTAAATCTGCAAATGATAAACTTCTGAATGAAATCTTCCATATTGCCTTCAGTGACCTACGCTGGAGGTTCAGCTTCTACCCATTTGATGAAGTAGTCTATGGCAACCATCAAAAATTTTCTCTGACTGGATGTCGGAGGGAAGGGATCGAGTATGTCGATTCTCCATTGCACAAATGGCCACAGTGCAACGATCGATGTCAATTGGCTGGCTAGTTAGTGCTGTATATTAGCATATTGCTGACATGGTTCGCACCTCCGAACTAGCTCGATAGCATCTTTTTTTATTATGGGTCAGTAGTATTTTTATCGTAGAACTTTGTAAGCTAATGACTTATCCCCTAAATGATTTTCGTAAATTCTTTCATGAACTTCTCGGAGAGCATAGTCGGCATCAGTAGATCCCAAGCATTTAAGCAGCGGAAGAGAGAATGATCTCTTATAAAGTTATCCATTCATTAGGACGTATTGTGAGGCTGTCCATCTTAGTCCTTTGATTTTCAAAGGGTCCGTGAGCAAAGTCGCATCGGTCAAGTATTGGATAATCAGATCCATCTAACTTGGTTCATTATTTATTTGTAGCACTTCATCAATCTTATCGATACTCGGTTGTTCGAGATATTCAATGAATATTCGGCTGAGTAAGTTGGATGAAGTGATTGCGAGTCGAGACAGCATGTCGACTCGAGTATTTTCTATTCTCAAAATATGTGAGATCTCGAAATACTTGAAAGTTGGTGTGAGATCTTTCACCTTCTGAAGGTATTGCATCATAGTCGGATCTCGAGCTTCAAACTCATCCTTGACTTGTCTAGTAATCAGTTATGAGTCGGTGAAGACCTTCAGGCTATCTATATCGAGCTCTTTAGCAATTTTCAAGCCGGCTAGTAGGACTTCACATTTGGCTTGATTATTTGATGCTTTAAAGTCGAACCGAAAGATGTATTCGATCATAATCCCTTCAGAGTTGGTGAGGATGTGGTAGACTCTACTCTCTTGTGCGTTGGATGCCCCATCAACATGTAGCATCCATACCGATGTAAGTTCGACCTCAGGATTCTTAACTTGTTCCGACTTATCGTCGGATTTATTATCAGATCTATCATCTGATATAGTGCACTCGACGATAAAGTCAACTAAAACTTGGGCCTTCATTGATGGTCGTGGATGATACTGGATGTCAAACTTATTGAGTTTGATTATCCATTTTGCCATCCGATCAGAGGTATCTGGTCGATACAAAATTATCTTCAACGGTTGGTCCGTCAAGACTACTATTGAATGTGCTTGAAAGTACGGTCAAAGTCATTGCACTGATATGATCAGAGCATAGATCATCTTCTCCGCTCTTGAATATCTCATTTCGACATTGTGGAGTACCTTGCTGGTGTAGTAAATTGATCGTTGAATCCAATTTTTATCTTATCGGACAAGCACCGAACTGACCGCCTCTACGAAAGTCATCAAGTAGAGATACAGTGTTTCTCTTATCTTTGATTTTGTGAGTAGTGGGGGAGATGTCAGGTATTTTTTCAGATCTTTGAACGACTGTCAGCATTCATCCGATCATGAGAAATTTTTTATTTATCGTAAGATCTTGAAGAAGGACAGACATCTTTCTGCCGACTTTGAAATGAATCGGTTAAGTACGATAATTCTTCCGTTGAGTTATTATATCTCTTTTTTAAAGTCGGGATGCTTCATATCAATGATGGCCTTTATCTTCTCCGGATTAGTCTCAATTTCTTATTGCGACATAAAAAATCTAAAAAAAATTCTGACAGTCACTCTGAAAGCACACTTGGTCAGATTTAGCTTCATTCGATGTTGTCGAAGTGTGTCCAAAGCTTCTTCTAAGTTTTGAATATGATCAAAAGTTTCGACACTTTTTATCAGCATATCGTCGACGTAGACTTTCATGTTACGTCCGATTTGTATCTTGAACACCTTGTTGATCAGTCGTTGGTAAGTCGCCCCAGCATTCTTTAAACTGAACAGCATCACTTTATAACAATAGATGCCTTTATTGATTGTGAAGACAGTATGCTCCTCATCTTCGGATGCCATCTGAATCTGATTGTAGCCTGCGAAGGCATCCATAAAGCTAAAAAATCGATGTCCCGATGTCGCATCGATTAATTGATCAATTTTTGACAAAGAAAAGCTATCTTTCGGACAAACTTCATTTAGATTGATATAGTCGATGCAGATTCATCATTTTTTATTGGCCTTTCTCATCATTATTACATTGACAAGCCAATCAGGATAGTTGGCCTCTCTTATGAAACCAGCTGTGAGGAGCTTATCAATTTTTTCGTCGATGATCTTCTATCTTTTAAGGACAAAAGGACTTTTCTTTTATCTCACTGGTTTAACTTTGGGATCGATATTTAATTGGTGAGTTATTACTTTTGGAGGAATTCCTGACATGTCGATCACTGACCAAGCAAAAATATCGACGTTTGCTCTCAGTAAGTCCACTACCTATTTTCACTCCAGATCAGATAGTTGTGATCCAATTTGAATTATCTTTGTAGGGTCATCTTCTCTTAGTGAGATCGAAATCAGTTGCTCAGCTGGCTCACTCCTTTCTTCATTTTTTTCTAGTCCAGTTTATCAACCGATAGAAGGTCTTCAAGCTTACTGCTTTCGACAGAAATTATAAAGCAGCGTCGGACTAGTTGTTGATCTCCACACATTTCTTCGACTCCACTCTTTATCAAAAATTGGACCAATAGATGATATGTCGACACCATCGCTCTCAACGTATTGTCTCGATCGTCCGAGTATAGCATTGTAAGTCGAAAAAACTCGGACAATCGTGAACGTCAAGAGGATGATGCTTTGTTGTGAATCTATTCCTACAGTTAGTGGGAGAGTAATTTCTCCATCCACATTGACTGCGTCTTTGGTAAAGCCGACTATAGACGTAGAGACTCTTCTGAGTCAGTCAATGGATAGTCACATTCAAAAAAAAATTAAGTAAAATAAAACATCTGTTGAACTTCTATTATCGATAAAAAAAATTTTACATCATAATTTGCTATCATCGCCGTGACGACGACATCATCATCATGGAGAGTCTGTATTTTCAAAATATCATCCTCCAAAAAAGAGATTATATTATCATCAAGTCGTTGCTTCTTTGCAGACTCTTCTTCGAAAGTTATCCCCCAGTCTCTCGATCATCTGAAAATCATGTTGATAACTCCTACCATCGGTCGGTTGTCAATCACTTCTTCAAGTTGAGACTATGGTTGTCGATCGATAGGAGCATGAGTCGGGTGATCGCATTGAAACTTGACAAGATAGCCTCATCGGATCAGAACTTCAATCTCGTCTGTGAGTTGAATGCACTGTTTGGTGTCATAATCATGATCATAATGGAACCGATAGTACTTCTTCTTGTCATGGCTTCTCGATGGTGCTTTCATCGATGGAGGGTGATAAAGGTACTCCTCTCCCTCAATCTTCATCAGAATCTGCGTATAGGGAGCAGAAAGAAGAGTATAGAAGTTATACTGCTGTTGTAATTATTCGACTTTGGACTCCGTCGATGGGATGAAGCTCCTTTGTTAGTTGTTGGCCGACTCGATTCGGTCGAAACTTCACTTTTTTTTTTTGTTTCTGATCTTTTTCTTCTATTTGACGTCGGTCAATAGCACCTTCATCTATATGAATATACTTATATACATGCTCCAAAAGTTCTACATCAGTCCGAGGAAGAGTCTTATCCAGGGAGTAAGTAAATCTAGATCCTCTCAGACCTCTTTTTATGATCGAGATGGCCATATCTTCATTGAGATCTCAGACTTCAAGTGTGGTGGCATTGAAATACGCCACAAAGCTTCTCAATGTCTCTCCTTCATTCTGCCCGATGGAGAAGAGATTGTCGGATATCCACGACATCCTACGACTGGTGCTGAAGTCAGTCACGAACAACTGTTCAAGCTGCTCAAAAGAGTTTATGCTCCCTGACTGGAGCCCAGAATACCAGGCTCGAGTAGCTTTCCGAATAGTAACTAAGAAGTCAATGCATAAGAGAGCATCGATTGCCCCTTGAATTATCATGAGAGGCTTGTAGCTCTCCAGATGGTCAATCGAGCCGTTATATGGCTCCATCTATGGCATCTTGAACCGAAATAAAATCGACTCATCCAAAGTGCACTGAGAGAGAAGCTAAGCGGTGTGGAAGCCAAGGTCATTGAAAGATCCTCAACCATCCACTTGAAGTCGGACAAGTTGGCGGTTAATCTTCTTGAACTTTCGCTCGTAGTTATCGAGCAGCCATTGCTGTGAGAACCCAAGAATAAAGTCCCCCGAAGAACTCAAGGATTGGGAAGTCGAAGGTGCGCGCAACCTCTTTTCCTTCTTGATGCTACGCTGGCGTAAAGGAAAAGGTGATCGTCGTGAATGGCGAGCAGCACGATGAGAGTGCCGAAAAGGTGCTGGCTCGATATGGTGAGAATGTCGAGACGATCATCATTCCGACAATGAAAAAAAGGATCATCATAAAGCACGATGACTGTGCCTGAATGGCATTGTACGTGCCGTCGGGTCCTCCGCTATCGATTATTATTGCTGCTGCTGTGTCTGCTGCTGTTAGAGGCTGTGTACTGCCTCGGTTAGCATCTTCATTTACTACATTAATGTAGAAAGTTATTGAGTTTGAATGTCCGTAGTGATGATCGAATGCGAGAAACTGGGCTCTGTCATTGGTGGAGTGAGATCTTCCTAACGGAAAGACTTTCTAACGGAGTCGGTGGAGTTCTGAGTTCTTATTTTCATCATTGTTATATTCATTCTCTCCCCCTACCTGGCGTGCCAATCTGTTGCGGTCAATCTCTTGTGGTGCCTAGCTCCAGCGAAGAGCAACCTACAAAAAAAATCCACTAACCAGAATTGTGTCCGACGAAGATCCTTCGATGCTTAAGTCAGTGGAGAGTGGTGAACAGCAGATAAAATATTCAAAGTGACAAGAGTGTTAGCCCAAGTATCTTACCAATACTATTTATTTGTCTCCTTTTTATAGACGAATTGTTGATAACTGTTTGTAATGATTAGGCACGTGGGTTTCACTTATTCCGACACTATATAATCATGGGATGGACAGCTCATGTCCAGTGATGATCATGATATGTGGTCATTATGCACTTTCTGCGCTAGCAGTTTCTGTTATACCGATTTTATGTCGATAGTCTGAATGCGTCAATTGTATATTGGCAATTATAGAAATTTGAATGACCATTGATCGGTGACTTTGATATACCGACTGGCCATCGGTTATGAAGTCGGTTGGGTCATCATGATTGATTTGGTCCCACTAAGGGGTCAATCGAGAATTCTGACTATATATCAGTGTAACAAACTATCAGTCAGATATCTGTGTTTATGCCACCGATCGTTAATCGGAGGATAGGCCTTGTAGTCGCTCCGCACCCGCCCAAAAAGTCGATTGAGAATTGCTGACTGTCAGTCAGCTTACCAATTGACAGTCGGCCATCTATTCTCTGGTATTGATATATAAAATCGGATAATGCACTGCAATCCTTTATCGACCTAACTTTGATGTTTCATCACCTGTTGCTGACTTACAGTCGAGATGATTGGCTATAGTCGGGGAGGCTGATATTAAGTTGGGGGGAGCAGATCCGATTGCCCCAACACGACCCTATAAAGAAGATGGCATCTTTATATCTTTAGCCAGCCATTATTTAGATTCATGAACAGAAATCCAATTTCAAATGTTCAAAATTTCTCCAGCAATCCTTTTCATCTTCTTTCATCCTTTTTTGCCCTAATTTTTCATGTCATGATGTGGTTATGTCATCAAACATTTATTTTATGCTGACTCATATTGCAAATGTCCATAAGGTGATAGATGATAAGGTGAGGCTCACATGAAAGTAGAGGACACCATAGAACATCAAAGCAGGAACACTGAAAAACTATAATTGGATTCTATTGCGGAGGGGGAGTGGATTCTTTAGTCCCATATCAGCTGTTCAATTAGGCCACATTGCGTTATAAGATATCGAAACCCTTCAACTCCTTGTGAGGCACCTTTTGATCCGTAAAGCGGCCCACGGAGATAAAGCCATGTGGGATCTCACGAGGATGTCCAAAGTGGACAATACCTCACATGCTGGGTAGGGCTATCTTACGTTCGACATGGGCTATGGACACGTCCCGAAAGTCGATCCAACCTTATGAGCCTGATTGACCGGACCACAATACTGGTGGTCCATACAGATCTCCCCCCAATAGGCTCGGTCTCCTGACTGAAGGGGCCACTGTTGTGGAGGGAGAGTAGACTTTTTAGTCCCACATCGGCTGTTTAGTCAAGCCACCTCGCCTCATAAGACATCGAAACCCTCCTGCCCCTTGTGAGGCACTTTTTGGCCCACAAAACGATCTATGGGGACAAAGCTATGCGGAGATCTCACGGGGACAAAATCGTGCGGAAATCCCATGGGGATGTCCAAAGCGGACAATACCTCACATGCTGGATGGGGCCATCTTATGTCCGATACGGGTTATGAGCGTATTTTGGAAGCCGGTCCAATTTTATGAGCCTGAATGATCGGACCGCAATAGATCCCATCTTAAATGATTTTTCATCCAACATCCTGGTCTTATAGCCACTTCGTGTGATGATTTTAGATCATCAAAACCTGTTGGTCTCATTGTTTCTTGCAAACCTCACACATGGTTCAGTTTTTACATCTTTGTAACCAGCAGATTTCATGTTACTTGTTTCAACTTTCAGGGTACTGAAATGACTACTTCCCCCACACGGTTCATGTTGTGGCCTAAAACCAACCTGCCTATTATTGGCCAATGCATGGCATAGCAAGAGGCCAATTTTAGTGGAACTTATATTTTTATGTTGATCCAGATAAAAGAAAAATCTAGAGACAGTTCTCCATTTGACTCAACTCTGAAGTGTCCAGCCCTAATAGAACAAAAACTCTCTCTTTATAACAGAGAGCCCAAGATACCAAATATATAGATCAAATTATTATACGTTACTCTTTCTTTTTCTCCTGTTGCCCAAAGTGAGTTTAAGACCCTCCACACCTCTATGATCATCGAACAAGAAGAATAGCCAGACTTTTTGCGAGAGGAGGAAGGCTATCTCCATTGAAGCTATAGAGATGTGGAGCTAAGTATCTCCACCGAAGCCATAGAGAGGAAGTAAGAACCAAGTTAGGATTCGAATGAATATATGCAAGCAAAAGTTTCAACTGAATGGAGCTAGATCTCCCAACTTGACCCAAGTCAGAGTTTATGTAAACATTTAGAGTTAAAAGGTTAGCAATTATAACCATTTTTCATTTTGCTATAATGATCAACAAGATATTGATGCTTTGGTATGAAATTATTAATTATTTTATCAAATATTGTGCTTCTAACCTCAGGGCTGATTTAGCTAGGAGATTTGTGCCAGATTATCTCCATCCAAATCATATAAACTACCTATTATAAATGCTAAAACAAATTGATTGACTTTCATGGAAAAAAGGGGAAAGCAAGAAAACCATGGCAAGAGTCTTCCACCAAACTAAGTGGGGCCTCCCCAGGTCAAGTTTTAAAATAACAGCAGCGTAATTGTTATTATAGTTATCGCAACTATTATAGCCATCCAAAAAAACCATCAATAAAACCATCAAAAATAACATCAAAAAAATATTATAGCCATCAATAACAAATTCAGTGGAGGTCTTTCATGACAGCATAGTGCATTATTTAGAACCTTATCTTGGATTACAAAGTGCCAATAGAATGTGCTTATGAAAGGGATACTTAATGCATTGTAGTTTTGAATGGCATAATTTCCCCCAAAAGAATCAAGGAAAGTGGCACTGATGATCTCTATTTAAATGGAATGAATTGGCTGCTGCAACCTTTAGAGGAAAACCAAACCTCACAGCCATATGTGGCCAAAGCACATATGGTAGTTTAGTGTATAATGCAGCTGTGATTTTTTTTTTTTTTTTTGAAAGAGAGAGTAAGAATTAAAAAGAATTAAAACAGAATAACCACTGTGCAGGATGAAACAATCAAAACTTTTAATCCCCCTTCAAGCTAATAAAATTGTAACTTATTACGTAAAATATAACTGATAAATGACTCACTATTTCATGGTGGTTCTGTTAGTCAATAATATAGAGAAAATGCAAACTGGCTCCAGACGTTTTATTAGCCAGACACAGTTTTCAGGTCTTCATCATTAAGAACAGGAGGAACAATGATGACCTGCTGTACAATAAAACCGGCTTTTTTGCAAGCCTCTTCAAGAAGCTTAGCTTGATCAGGTCCATCGGGGCAAAATGCAACCACTGCTCCTCCACTGCCAGTAAACTTAGATGCGGCACCGACACTCCTGGCAACCTCAACCATCTGGATGTTTAGAGAACCTAGCACACCATCTCCAAACATTTTCCTGAGTAATACAGACACAAAGAAATCAGTAATATAAGAAAATACAACAACCATTAATTAAACTGCCTTAAATTGGTATCAACTGCACCACATAATGACAGACAAGATCAAACCATATCAGCAGCAACAAAAGGTAATAGGTTACATGAAAATGAGTTAAACTCCCATGTATGATTCTTCCATTTCCTGAATTTGCTTTAAGTATTTTTCCAGCAATATGGAAATTCAGGACAAAAACAACAGTTGTTCGTCAACTAATAATTTACCTTTCTGAGTTATGACTAGATTTTAAGATAAAGGAACTGGAATAAGTAAACATGTCTACAAGCAAGGTTCATATAATAGATGGATACGACGGTTGATCAAGTTGCCACTGAAGATGGGAAAGCCACAAGGGTGCCGTCACAAACAAAAATGTGAAGACGGCACATTAAACAAATATCCATAGCTTTGATAGAGAAAACCAGTGAGTAGATAATAAAGGCAATCAAACTGTTGCCACTGTCATCATCATTGTCTTTTTTGAGGCATGTTAACGCTGCCATCATCATTGTCATTCAAGCCATTTCAACAGTCCGCATCTTTATGGTGGTTACTATTTCATGTTTTGGCCTCTTTACGACTTACTGGCTGCTTAACATCAAGCCTTCACCTTTTCTCTATGGGTGATGCCAATTTAATATGCTTATGACTCTAAGACAGATGCCTTTGTCCCACATTCACCTAGCTCAATAAACTAGATCAATATGCCACAAAACACTAAAAGAAGCAGTAGATAGGGCAGGATGAGAAAAAGAAAAAAGCAATATGAAACTGTTCACAAAAAGATTCTGGTGTTTTATTTATTCATTTATTTTGTAAGGCCAGGATTACATCCGAACCGCTCTATAAAACAAAAACAACTTCCTACCTCTAGCAGCCAACTCATAAAACCAGTAGAAAACAAGAGCTCCACTTAATAGATATAGTCCTAACTAAGCCTTCCCTGGACAGTCCACAGTCCGCAAGCTCGCATGGTGCATGATAACATTCGTAATTGAGCCAAGCTGCAGTGGCAAAGCATCCCAACATCATCAGACTAGTCGACTGGAGCAAAGGGCCCTCATAGCCGATTTCAGCCATGGAATACTGCAGTTGAATCACCTGATCCATACTAGTGGATCACATAATAGGATAGTATAAGCCCTTTAACTATTTGTTCCCAAGGCTCTTATTTAATTATTTGTTCCCAAGGTTCTTAATGCATCCATGCAAATTATCCTAGAGGCTGAACCAGAGAGAACCATTACCAGGATTGAGATCCCTTCCCCCATTTCCCACCATAAATTTCTATGGATTCTCCTCTTAAAGTCATATAGTCATTGATGACATCTCATATCAATGAAGAAAACCTATAGGTTATATGACACAGAAGATTATACTATGCAAACAGTTGATGATATTATAAATTGAAACATATAGATCATAGTAGTTCGAAGCAATGAACAATAAGATGTTATGAAGCTTATAAAAATAATTTTTCCACAATGTTGGAACCAAGAAGCTAAGCCATGCCCATCCAGTATGAATATATCAGTGTTACACTTCATCAAATACATTAGTTTTAATTACCTACGAAGCTCAAAGTTTCGGTTCATTAGATCTGCAAGTTCGGTATAATTCTTTTCCAATAAAGCCTTGCGACCCTCTAAGGCTAGCTTTGCAACTTCTTCCATTGATGATATTATAAACTCATCACCCTCTAGCCACCGTTGCCGAACGGTGCTGTGCACCTGAATACAAGAGAGCAATGACTGTAAAACAAATAAACTGTGCCTTAACAAGCATTTGAATCAGGCAAGTTTAAATGTATTGTATGTCAGTTTCAACAGTACGAATTCATTAATCATCAGTCCAATCAGCTAAGAGCAAGCAAATGGATCACGTGATTTCCTGGAACGAAGGGATGATGAGGCAACAGTCTTCCAGTAAAGGAGAATGAAAATGTTATGACATCTGCAAACAAACAAGACATTCCAAACAGATGATGAATTCACACTCTTGTTTATATGCTAGGAAGCAACTAACAATCAGCATTGTCTTCCCATAAAAAACTTACGGCTCCAAGAATCCCAAACATTTAGAGATTGCATCAGCAAAGATGCCTCCATGTGCTAAGAAAAGGCAGAATTATGAGGACACAATAAACAAGCCTCTTCTCATCAGAATGGTGCTGACTATCAAGCACAACTCTAACTAAGATCTAGAGACAAGAAGATTCTGACATTTCATATCAAATCGTTCACTTGTTTAAGCCATATTATTCACCATTTTGACTTGAGTAAAGTAAATCAATATGCTATTTTCTCTTTCTTATCAAGTAGATATCCATATGATTTTCCTTTTCTTTTTTTTGGGCAAAATAGCAATTTCACCCTTTGATTCAATTATTTTTAATTTAAAACTTTGAGAATATTAGGTGATGCTATGTCACTAATTGGAGCAAACTGAGATCATAAATATGGTACATTGTACAGAAAAAATCGACATTCATTTCCTTAGTTCTATGGAAGTCATAAATTTTCACAGCACAGGTGAACAGTCAATTCTGTAGTATCAAAACCTGTTTTATTTCAGATAATATCACATTGCATCTGATGCCTAAACAATAGACAGTCTTTGCCAGTCTGCCTATTAAAGAATCACGGTTCACAAATTGAACAATGTTGTCTTTAATAATAAAAAGAACAAAAAAAAAAAAAGACTGTTTAAGGACAAGAAGAGATTATGCAAGACCAACCTTTCCAGAATCACTTGGATTTTCAGCATAGATGAGATAGAGTGGGGGAAGAAGACCAATATCCATCAGTGTATACATGCCATGCCCTAATTTATCCATATATTCCTTGCTAAAATCCTGCAAAGTTGATAAATGATTGTTGTGAACAGAGACACAAAGGCAGGCAATAAGCACATACAGAGCTGTGCATCAACAAACACATGCAATTACACTCATGTGGTCTGGTTTCTGTGACACACGTTCAGGCACTTGCTTCACTATGTTTCTCCTTCAACATTTATAGTATCACGTACCATGTACACAAGGCCTCCATAGACCTGTGCAACTCGATCTTGAAGTCCAGCAACAATTCCAAGTTCCTTTTCTGCACCAAGAATCAGCTCCGGTCTGATTTCGACTTTTACAAGGTGTCTAATTTGATAGAAGTCAAGGAGGCAGTTTAAGGTAGCACAAACAATGGCACTTGAACCTGAAAGCCCTGTCTGGAAAAGTCGAAACAATACATATTTTTTAATCAACTAATGAAAGAACATCATTAACTTTAACAATTACAAGATAATTGTACATTCTTGTGATAACAAAAAAGGCCTCAATAAGTCAAGTATTTCTTCATCTAGTGCAATGCTGCAGGATAGGCATATGCCAGTGGAATTTTTTTCATAACATATCAACTACTCTTTTATACGTAATTACAAGTGTAGCTGAGAAGATAATATGAAACCGTCATGGATCAGGCCATGTAGGATAGCAATAAGCAAAGAAGAGTGGAGGTTTAGTCTGGGTAACAAAAAGATCAAAAAACTCCATAACTGCTAGCTTAATGAACTTGAGAAATTACTCACTCAAAATGAAGGGATCATCCAACTCAGAGTAAGAAGGTTCGCTTGATTCTCTGAGCATTTTTTGAGGCCTCTCCGATTTTGGTAACAATAGCAAGGCATAATCTTCCAAGAACCATAAAATATTTATGGGCAAGAACATTCACCAGGGCAAGAGGCCGTAATGAGCCTGCAAACCATTTATAAGAATTGCATAAATGGCTTTAACAGGAAACCTGTTTCATCCCTAGGACTCCATTACCTTTTTCCTTTTGGGTCTACCCTGTTATGGTGATGTTTAAACTCTTGAAAATTTCTCCTAACATCACCCTCAACATGCGGGTAGTTAGGAAGACATCAATCTAAAGTTCTCTAATGTTAGGTGTTGACACATAACAAACATGCTCCTATCATGTGGACCAATTATCCAAGAATTGAACAACATTAAATTCACCAAAAGATTGAAGTAAATATTTCATTTAGAAAGATGAATTCTGCATGATGGCTAGTACACTTTTAAATGAGTCAAACTTGTGAGCAAATAAAGTAAATACAATATGCTCAGCTACATTTTGCGAATATCACCAATGATCATAATAATAAAGCAAAATAAATAGATTAGCCTAGGTTACTATTCTTGTAAAGGAATGTATTTAAATTCCAATAACATAAATATTGCATGATGGATGGTGAAATTATTTATTAGAATAATGCAACTGAAACTGTAAGCTCAGAACATAATTAATACAAGCTCCAAATATTATTTGACAAATTTCACCAATAATCATATTAATAGGCAAATGAAGCACATTGGATTCGAAAGGTTCTCAAAATTTATTTTGCAAGCATAAGTAGGATGGGTTTATTTGAAGCTCCACCTGGCGAGGAATATTGGTGTCATACGATAGAGTGAAATTTCTTTCTTTTAACTCGATCTTATTATCAGTGCAGTACTTGTAGAAAACTTTACAAATTGCCATAAGCAAGCGAACACCTCCATAATAGCCTTCACTTTGCAAACGATTGACCTGAGGTATAGATATCAAAAATATATTTCAAACCAAAAAATAAACCAAAACAGTCATATGCTCATTACTCTATGCATACCATGTAGAGCCATGCCAGATAATTTTAAGAAATAAAAACAAATCCATCTGATCATCTCGCCATGTTATAGTTAAATCACATTGTCCTGGTTTTCTTCATTTTATCACGTAGGCAAACATAAGAAAACTATTTAGTTGCATGACTACCGCATAAAAAAAATAAATTGATGTTGGAACTCAAAAACAGAACAGCATCTTCTGCTTGACTCTTGGATCTAAATTCATACCGAGAGCAGAAGCCATTCCTTCAAACTCTATATCCGAAACATTTAAACCCACAGACAGGATTTCTATATTAGCAAACCAAGGAAGTATAAATCTCGGATATAGAAAATTACCAAATGGAAACAATGAAATCATCCGATATAGAGATATACTCCAATCATTCCCAACATTTCACCTTATAAATGCTATCATATAATCAAATTCAAGAGTTCCAAGCGTCACCACCGATCAAAATTCCTTAATTACCTAAAATAAATCCCAGTATTTTAGCTTTTTAAGTCGCTAGCTTAGTCCACAAGCAACAAATCCAATCTAGACACAAAACCACCAACGATCTATTTGAAACTAGGAGAGATCAGAAACATCAGCAAGAGAGGGAAATAAAGTAGACCAAATGGTGGATGGAGGTGAAGGAGACAAGATCGTGGGTGGGGTGGGGGCGGATGACGAGATGCTCGGAGGGCTCCAGCCGGACGGTGGCCCAGAAATTCCCGAGCGAGAAGGAGATGGTGCGGCCGAAGTAGACATCGCTAGGATTCCCGAGGAGCCCTATCCGCGCGTACGCCCTGCGCTCGATCGCGACTCCCATCTCCGCCGTCGCCGCCTTGGTCCGCTTCTTCCCGGATGTTTCCGGCTTTTTGATATCATCCGGATGCGAATGGGTATAGCGATCCGGATCCGCTAGGGTGGAAATGATTGGGCAATTTATATTCTGATGAATGGACCCGAGATTGTTGGATTTTTTTTATTGCATCGGATTCTTTCTGAATCTGGATCCGGTCCGAGTTGGACCAACGTTATTGTCTGTTCCGGATCCTTTGATTTGATTATTAATTGAAGCTCTATCGGCTGAGCTCTCCGGCGCATCAAGCGAAAAAGTCAAAGGTTACAAGTCTCACGGGTCCATCGCTTTTTTGTTCCATGTGGACTACCGGTCTGCGGCCTCACAAGTTCTCCCGTCCATCTCTCCGGAAAGGCGGGACCACCGGATGGCGGCGATGGAGACCGTTGAATAGGTTGTAATAGTTTATATATATAAAAAAAAAAAGGTGTACTGATTTTTCTTTTATTTATTTTTTTTTTGGAAAGATGTAAATTCGCTGTATTCACGGGACCATTAGTATTAAACTTCAATTGAAACAAAAAAAAAAATCATGTATTTATAAAAATTATGTATTTATGGATTGAAAAGTCATATACATAAAAGATATTTTTGCATCTATTTGAACTTTACAAATATAGAGCCTGCTAATTATAAATAGCAACTTTCTACCATTCATCTAAGAATATTTATATTATTTTTTAGCTTCTAAATAGTTTTTTAAAGTGTTTTTGAAATGTTTTTATAATTATTATTTATAGAATTCTATAAGCCTTTGTTGAATTAGATGACCTGCCATGAATCTATTAACGAAATTAGTTGAATGAGAGCAAATATAATTTTAAAAATAGTAATTTATGTATCTCAAAACTTTAGATTGTTCTATTAATTTTTTCATTCAAACCACTCTTTTTCAGATAGAAACCATGCCTACATGTCGTTAAGAAAAACCATCATCATTAAGTCAAACGAATATAGTAGTTTCTCGAAGAGAGAATCTATCGGTTAAGAGCTAAATAAGGATTAGAGGTACCATCAAGTTAGGTCTGATTTGGGTCCATTAAATCCAAATTGATACCTATTGAGATTTTGATTCTAACTTTTCTTTCATATTGTTCCATTGAAGGATTAGATCAAATCAAGATCCAGGTCAGGTAAAAATTTGATCTAAGTATCTATTAGTATCAAATATTATATCTCAAAAGGTTGATCAGGCTTAACAATCAGTACTTTAATGGGTTTACCAATGAAACATCTAATACATATTATAAAAATTAAATCACGAACAATCCCTTCATAATTAATTGTATATGTATATATGTCTGTAAAAGTGCCTTTATGTGCTTGTGCACGCATGAATGTATATATGCATATGATATATCAGGTAAATTATGCAGATTTAGATTCGGCATGAAAGTCTCAACTCCAAAATCTGATTGGAAAGCTTCAATGGGTCTGACATTGATTCAGAATTCGATCAAGGTTTACTTAGTTTGCACGTTGGATCACAGCCACAGAGCTAAACAAAGCAAAACTTGAACCATCTAAACGGGCACAAAAATAAAAAACAAGCGAAGCCAAAACAAAATGACGCAGAAGCTTCAAGCATATTTAGAGTTAGGGCTGTCGAAATAGATTTAGCCCACAGACCCGATCTGACCCAATCCTGTAAATAGAGTGGGCTGGACTGCCATATGAATAGCCCAAATAACAATCGGACCTATTTCGCCCGCCCCACATCAGCCCAGGGACTGATATAGGTTGGGCTGGGTTAGTCCAGATGGGCTATAAAAATTTTAAAAAAATAAAACTTTATTACTATTAGATTTCTAATTCTAAATTTCTAATCACTCTGGGAGGCTGGGAGCCTGGGGCCCTAAGTTTTTTAATCCCAACTTCCGACCGCTACCCCACATCGCCGACCACCGCCGCCGCCATGCTGCCCCCACATCATCGCAGGACGACCATCTTTGCCGGTTTCTCTCCCTTTCGCCCCCTCCTCCTCCTCGTCGGTGCCACCACCTTCGGCCTTCGAATCCAATCACAAAGCCCCACATCACCGGCCCCCTCCTCTCTTCCGCTGACAGACGCCCCTCCATCCAACCTTCGGACGATCCCCCTACTCCTTCGGACCCCTCCTCCTTTCTGTCGATCGATGGATGACCAACGCCGAAGATCGAACGATTCTCCTCCTCCTTGTCGCTAATGCTGCCACCTTTAAGTCAGGCTCCAGAGTTCGGTCTCTTCCTCTCAAGCTCTCTGCTTCTCTCGGTCTCTCTCCATCACCGGGCCCCTCCTCTTCCTCTCTCGATCTCTATCCTGATCTTTCAAGACCCATGGGTTGATCCGACTCGACCCACGACCCTTAAAAGGGTTAGGCTGGACCAACAATATTATATCTCATTTTTTGGATGGGCTTAGTCCGATCCGATCCATCAAATTTTAAGCTTTTATGGACTGATCCATTTTGACACTACTATTTAGAATTGAACAATCGCTCAACCCGATCTATTTTGAGCGTACTATTTAGAGTTGAACAATCAACAAGCCACGACATAAACTTCTAAGCTTGAGCCTTGTTTTTGTTATTTTTGAGTTTCTAATACCTTTTCGCACAAGTTGTGAACAGGATTTCCAAAAAAACGTTGTTCAAAAACACATTATAAAATTTATTAATACTAATTATATAGAATAAACAATATTTTAATTTCTTAAAGGAAGTTTGAAGATGACAAACTTGCACAAATCTAAATAATTTTTCATTATACCTACTATATTCTAAAATCAACTATTCAATATTTGAACAAATTACATTCATGACTCAGAGAACCTGAACAACATAATAAGTCAGTGAAATAGCATGAAAGGATTCAGAGAACTTTCATCCGAGCCCTCTAAAATATTTTGCCCACTCTATAGAAAGAGAAGAATCTACAAATTTAAAAACAACCAATCCTGTCTTGCAAAATCCTCGTGATAATCAGAAGCTGTCACACAAACCGCTCATATTCAGCTTGACAGGGTCTCACAAGTTGAGTCAAGCTAGAGCCATGCCTAACCCATTCACGTTCAACTTAATTAAACATAATCCATACGAAAATTTAAATATATATCACATAATGTTATAATAATTGATTATAAATAAAACACGCAGTAATCATTTATAAATAAAATATTCTTTCATAATCAACTGCTAGGAAGAGTTTAAATGAGGTCTCACCGCCAAAATTAACTTAGGCGTACGTAGATATGTAAACATTACGGACAACGAGGTTCAGTAACAGCTCAAATTTGGCCCTAGGTCTAATAAGCTAGCAAACTCGGACGGTGACCATCCCCGATAACAAAAGTAGGTGCTACCAGCCCCAACAACAAAGATCGATGCCATTAGGGCCGGAGCTCCACATCACTACACCCTCAGCATCCAAGACAAACAACAACAGAGAGCAAGTTACTGAGATCAAGTATTTCATCAACAATTTCAAAAGCAAGCAATGTTCATCAGTCAGTCACTTGTTTCAAGAGAGTCCGCAAACTGTTTAACTAGCTAACATCAAACTCCGGTAGCACTCAGTCCTGTGGGGACTCGCTGCCCCTTGGAGACATATGGTTACCATCATCCCTGTCATCCCTAGGACTGGGACTCCTCCCGTTAGTCTCAGGGCTCCGATGCCTCTGGACCATAGGAGGGCTCTCTCGCTCCTGGCTCATGGGGCTCCTGCTGTTCTCCCTCCTCGGGCTCTCACCATAATCTGACCCGTTGCGCTCAGCTTGCCTACGTTCTTTAGGTGGAGGGCTCCTGCTATCTTGCGGGCTCCTGCTACCATCAGGTGACAGGCTGTGCTTTCTCCCCCTAGACGGAGATGGGCTCCTCCTTGGCTTCGGGCTCCTGCTGTATCTAGGGCTCCTTGATCTCCTGTCATCACGTTCAACACTGCGCCCATCCCTTCTGGGTGCAGGAGACCTGGACCGACTGATCATAGACAGCACAAAGTTAGAAATGCTCGTCTACCGCATTAGCAATGTGTAACGAGATTTGCATTCAGAAAGTGATAAACTCTTCAACACCAAAAGGACCAACGAGGGATTCAACTAACAATATCCTCAAAAGAGAGAGAGAAAAAAAAAAAGAAGGTGGGGGGTGGGGGGGGGGGGGGGGGCGTGGGGGGCACTAACAGCCATTAAACGAATCTGCACAGGCAAATACAGCAATGAGGCATAATTAAAGTGAGGGATGCATCGAGTTGATTTTCTGAGGATGATGATCATGGTGTTTGCACTCCTTAATTGAGGGAGTGCATATTCTGTCATAACAACATGCTATTTGGTCTTAACCAAAATGTAAATGTTTTTCCCGAATAACTTGCAAAAATCGGGACACTATTCTGTTAAGTAAAACAGTATACTGAAAGAAGAATCCATTATCAACCCAACAATATTTTTTTTTTTTTAAAACAAAATCTTAGAATATTATTTGTTGAAAGAAGAAAGGTAACTAAAGGCGGATTGTAAATATACATGCTCCTCAAAAGTCACATTTGCAACCCTCCCCAAAAGCCCTCCTGCAGAAACCAAAACCACCACCCACTGCCGAAAACAAAAAAGAAAGAAAAGAAACAAAAAAAGAAGGGAAGAAGGAAGAAAAGTAAAACAGTAGATTTCCTGAGACCGGTTACGCCTTTTTCCCATGTAGAAAAGAAACAGAAGAAGAGCTCAAGTGAAAATAAACACCACCAGCAAGCAAGCAGATATGCAACCATTCACTGAAATGTGAAATGCACGTCAACTAAAATAAACAATAAATAAAACGAATTTGGAATGTCATTTGCCCTTCCAACTTGGAAAGGACCACCCACCACCAGCGAGGAGGGCCCACCAAAAAAAATAATTTGATAAAAAGAAACATAACTAGAAAAACCCCTCAACTAATCTTTCCAAAGGATCCATATTTATGGGGTTTGAGGGACATCTGACAGAAAATTTTGCAACTAAAGCCTCTAAGTACAAATAGCAAGTTCAAACAACTGGTACATGCGCCCTACACAAATGTGGTATAATGATAAAATTATAAAAGGTTAAAATATTTTACAAGCAAAAAGACAACAAAAAAAAAAAAAAAAGAAAACAATGAAGAAATTGGTTAATCAACAGGAAATATCAGGGGTACAACCTACATTGCACAAATCATAAAGGCATAGCAAACAGTTCTAAAGGCCCTATCTCGAATTTACCAAGTTTTAACTTTTTAGCATTACACTAGCATCATGCCCTCATCCAAACCACTGCTTGTTCACCATTCATGGGAATATACATTCCTCAGCTTAATGCAAATTCACATCAAATGATACAAATCTGCTTGCAGTCCAAAAGCAGATTTGTATTCCCACCAAACTAATTGAAATACATGAAGCCAGCCAACAGAAGGCTCCCAGGTCTTATTTTTCTCAGTATATTTAAAAGCAACCATATTCCATCAACCATTCAGGAAAAAGTTCAGAACCGTACAATATGTTTAGCATACCTGTAACTGCGGCTTCGGCTGTAGCTCCGACTTCGGCTCCTACCACGGCGAGGGGATGGAGACCGTGAATAACTCCGTCCACGTCTGCAACATCAGTAAACAATCACTTAGTCAATTCCAGATTGGCACTGTGAAGAAATAATTCATCAAAAAGGAAAACAATGTAAGTTTCAAAAATAGCCTACTTGAGATTCTTGGGACTATTTTGGCAGTTTCTTTCGATATGACCTCTTTCACCACAGCGATAACACTTGTTCTTCCAGTCTCCAGCTTTGCAGTCTCGAGCCCAATGGCCATCAATTCCACAATTAAAGCAACGGCCTGATCCAGGAGGAGGGCCTCTTCCCAGATATTCCCGAGAACCTCTAGGACCACGTGGGCCCTATAAATGGTGGGAAAAGTTATACAACAAAGCCAGAAAAATAGAATCAATAATAATATTATTATTAATATTCAGTTTAAGCACCATCTAAGTTACATACCCCTCTGGCAAATTCAACTATAATACGACTTCCATCAAATTCTCGCCCATCTAAGCTGTATCTAGCATCGTCGGCATCTCGAGGATCACTAAATTCCTATTAAAGTAGTGGACAGACACCAGAAAAGCAATAGGGGGAAGCTCATATTTGAAGAAGAGAATATTACTGTTGCTAATAAATGTAACGTCAAGATGCTAATAACAGCTAAAGAAAAAGTAATGCATGGAGTAGAGGTATACATACAATGAAGGCATAGTCACGCTTCATGTCCACATCTCGTACTCTGCGGAAACGGTTGCCAGAAACAGTAAGGCCATCATGACTTAAGTAGCGGAGGGTATGTTACTTCGCCCCTCAGAAGAACAAAACACCACTTTGTGGTTCCAGCCAATTCCATAAAAACACGCAATAACACTACAGAAAGAATCGCCAAAGTCTCTTATAAACTTTGCAAGAATAGCCACCAATTCCACCAAGGGCACCCTCTCACCACAGACCTCCTGGTTGGGCAAAAACCCAACAACCTTCAACAAGATCGTTCAAGTTAAAACACACGACACCTTTTCTCAACCTTCTCACAAGATAATAAAAAGGAAAGAGACATATACCCAAGCACATAAAACTGGCTTGGCGAAGGACTACATCTGATATCACCTCAGAGAGTCACTTCAAGGCCCACACTACAACTAATTTGAATAAACACATTTCAAAAACGGAAATGGGAAAGGTTGTTATCACAATACATCAGTCAGAATCACAAACCCATGCAAAAGATGTGCCCATTTTTTAAACAAAAGTCTGAATAAGAAAATTGACTTTCCCCATTAAAACCATAACAACTAAACATACCGCCACACCAAAAAAAAATACACACACACACACACACACATACACATGAAAAGCAAACAAGGATGAAGGATCAGTGCCTCAACTAGTCATAGAGGAAAACTCAAATTATAGAAGATAAATGACATGCAAAACCACTAGATATAGAAAAGAGTCAGGGGATGGTTGTTAGGACATTTGGCAGCTACTTGGAACAAGATGTGGCATGCAAACATACAAAATGGACATTCACAACATCATCACACTTGCACACCAATCGAAACAAAGCATGCACTATTGATATAACGTTGGCTAAATTACCTTCCGTATCTGCTGAAAAGGTCTTCAAGATCACGTGGACGAGTGCGAGATGAGAGATGACCAACATAAAGACGTGTGCCGCCATAGCGATCATCGTAGCGAGGCATTTTCTTACTGCAACTCAAATAAAAAAAAATGCAACAAACATATCCAGAAATAAATATACCACAAAATTCTGATAAACAGCCATATGCACATATGCATATAGCAACTGACTAAAATCAAGATAGAATGGAAAAACAAAAGAAGGAACTGGTATGAAAATTATCAATTTAAAAGTCTTTAAAAGAAGAAGAAGAAGAAGAAGAAGAAGAATACAACCTAACTACCAGATACTACTATACTAGATACCATACTTTAGCTACAATGAAATTTCTGAGATGAACACATAATTAAGCATATGTACTAGTAATAAGGCTGGAAATGGGCTCGGGCGGGCCCGATGGGCTTCGGGCTAGGCCCGAAACAAAAGCAGGCCGGGTTTGGGCTCGAATATGGAGCCCATTTCATTTTCGGGCCGGGCTCGGGCCTATCATTGGGCCGGCCCGGGCCTAAGCCCCTCTGCAAGCCCGATCCCAGCCCAAAATTCAGGTCCAAGCCCGAAGTCCAAATATAATCTTTTATTATATAAAAGATGGCCAAGCTTAGCCATCTAACGCAAGTTAGGCTCGAGACTCCGGACCCTCTCCATCCATAGCTCGATTAAATAGCAGCTTTCTTTGGTAAGCTCTTCATCCTCTTCCTCTAAACCCTAGCCTCTCCCTCCCCTTTCCCATGGAGGACGATGATGACGGCCACTCCGAGTCCCCATCCAAGTCACCATCGCAATCCCAATCCCCGTTGCTATCGCCACTGACACCCCCCATCTCTATAGTGGCGCCCTCTTCTGCCGCTGCCGCCACCTCCCACTGCAACGGCCGCACCATCATCAAGCCCGTCATCGTCGCCACCCCTCCCCAGAACACCCTAACTCTGGCCCTCCCCATCTAGAGATGCTCTGGCGGCGGCAGCAAGGACTGCTCGAGGGAGGGCATCACCTCGATCCTGATCGACATGTGAGGAAAGCGATACTTGGAGCTTAGCCGAGGGAACCTGAAGCAGAAGCCCAAGCAAGAGGTGGCCGACGCCATCACCAACCGCGACAGCTACACGAAAGGGAGAGGGAGTGGGAGCGCTCGCGCTGAAGCAGGAAGTCACTTAGAGGTGTGGAAGTTTCGAGAGAGGGAGAAAGGAAGGAGAGAAACAGAGGGCGAGGGAGGGGCTTTGGGTCAAGGCTCGGGCTCGAGCTCGGGCCAACCTGATTGGGTTTGGGCAGACTCAGGCTTGGGCTCGAGCCTTAAATGTTAAAATATTTTTGAGCCTAAGTCCAACCCGAAGCTCGAAAAATTATTTTAGGCCGGGCTCAGGTAGGGGTGTGGCCTGACCCAGCCCAACCCGTTTCCAACCCTAACTAGTGATATTAAATATATGTAACATATTTGTCTACCAGGCTTACTTCTATATGCAATGTTCTTTTCATTACAGCTTTGTTACTAATAGTATCAAGGTAGTAGAAAATATAGTTCGGGACTGCTTTTTTGGAGGCACAATAAGAAGTGCACATTATAGGTGTGTTTCTTGTTGCATCATAGAATTTCTCAAAAGCACTAAAACCATGAAATTGGAAATTTCAGCTTTTTGAGTATAATTATGTGATGACATTCTTGCTTTCCTCACCATCCCTGTTCTCTTTTCAACAACCAAAAACCTCCTCAAAAAAAAAATAAAAAAAAATCTCCTTTTCAAAAACCAAACATACAATCTTGAATTTTAAAAAAAGAAAAGAAAAGAAAAGAAAAGAATCATAACTTTGAAAGACTCCGAGTACAACCTTCAACCCTAGGCGTATGGACGCTCATCTCAACCCTGATATCTTACCGATCTTGGCTAAATTTTTCGTTAGGAGAAAACCTTAGATCAAAGACTGATACCAAGAGCATGTCAAAAGCTCGAGTCATGCGGAAAAGAATGGATCGCTCCAATGCTCAGCAGATCTCTAGATTTATCTAAAGTAACAACTAGATTCAAGAATTAAGCTAGAAGGTTGGGAAATAACAAGCGGCAAAGAAATGTGGAAACGCTGAAAAAAATCAGAAATTTCAGACCACATATAACGCTCCATCCCTCCCCCCTTCTATATCTCTCCAAACCCTAGTCTATTACAGCTCGCTCACATAAAAATAATATAGCAGACATCGATACTATTTGATTTCAATACTAATACCTATTCGATCAAAACAAAGGAAAAAGTGTTGCTTTTTTAAAGAAAAAACAAAGACCATTCGTGCATGATCACCGCAGGAAACCAGATCAGATCTAACAGGATCAAAGAGTGGGAGAAACATCTCAAATCCACAAAAATCTTCCTTGAGGGTAGAAGAGAGACGTAATTTCGAACCAATCCAACGACGAAACAAGAGATTAGAACGAAAATTCGGACAAGAAACCCTGGAATCCAGAATCGAGAAGAGAACCGCACCTGAGAGATGTCTGGGAGAACGGAAAACCCTAGCCGCTCGAGAGGACGCCTCGCAGGCAGGCCGGAAGGGACTTCGCGATAAGTATTATAGGACCAGGTATTTGAACGGACGGCTCAGATGGTCTTGACCGGATCAACTACTGCCTGCGTTTCTTGTGTGTAGCTCTTGCACATGCTAAAAGCTGTATGCGTTGGTGAGTAATTAGGATGAAAAATTGCTATTTTGGTTTTTTGGTACGTTTTTATTAGAGGGTGGATTAGCAGTAATTATTGTTGGCAGATCCAATGGACCAGTCCAGCTACGAAGCAGCATGCTGAGAGACTGAAAAAACAGGAAAGAGTGCAATACATGGTGTTTATGCATGTTGCTTTTAAGGTTAACTGTTCCACTATCACTAGTAGATTTGATCCAACTAAAAATTAATCATGGATTAGTGGGTGCACTGCATCGGTGATTGAATGAATGGTATTGATTCATATAGAACAAAGTTGATGGATGGTTCTCCAATGAGCTTGCCTGATACATTGTCTGTGGTATAGTAGTGATTGATCACTTTGCTGCATGATCTATATGGAGGATTTGAACTCCATCTTGAATATAATTTTATTTATCTAGCTACTTTATAAAAATGAATGGGTGAGATCGCTCTCATTTTTATAATTTTTTTACACTTTCTAAATGTAATAGATTAGGCATAGGATATATGCTTTATGTAATTGTATGTTGCCATATAAAAAAAAATATAGTACGTGTTGAAAAAAAATATTTATATCAAAAAATATGTAATCATAGTAAGATAATAGTAATTTTTATTAAAATTTACATAAAAAATTTATAAAATATATTTTTATAATCAAAAAAATAAAAAAGCAAACTTTTCGATTAGAAGCACTCAAACATGATAGTAGCATCAATACGGGATGATAAGACTATATTGCTAAAAATACTAGAGGTCCATCTTTTCTCGTGATCAATTTCACACGTAGGCTGGTTATGAGTGACTTTTTTTTTCCGTTGGATGCACAATTTGCTTTAGGCTTAACTACATTGATACTAATCCGATTGAGGTCCACCAGGTAAGGTGCTAGGCAATTTCTTGCCATCCTTTGTAACTGCTAATGGTTTTGAAAATAAATGTGGCTCACATGTCTGTCCCAAATTTACTACCACATAAAGGATTCTAAGCCATGCTTTCGAGCAATTCTATAGATTGAGAAGCAGACAGTGAAAAATGTTGGATGCCTGGCTGCATGACACCAACAATCTATGAGAAGAAAACCAATCCCCCAACTTCTCGAGTATTGATCTTGTTGGGGAATACCGATCGACCCCGCTCACGACGGTTTATGATCGGTCATACCCGACCGACCGACCGACCGTCCGACCGATCAGCCGACCGACCGACCGTCCGACCGAGTGACCGACCAATCGCCGGATGTCATTACCGACTGAGGGTATGTCAGTCGGGCGGACCTTTTTTACTCTCCCGACCGACTGCACCAGGGAGTCCGATGGCCGACTCTAGTAACACGCCCGACTGACCGTCGGAGGGGTCTGAATCTCCACCCGACGCCACACAGTTGGCTACCGGCCTAGGGTCGGTCGACTCCTCCGATCGCCGTACAGCTGCCAGAGACTGTCAGCCCTGACAGCAGCACGCGGCACCGCCGCCTAAGGGCATTATCCCACCTAGGGCATTGTCAACCCTAGCGATTTGACAGTCCCACGGCGATGTGACACTTTCACGGTGACTCTGACAGTCTACGGTGAGTTGACAATTCCTCACTTGTCCGCGCCATTAATGACGACGCCATACCACGCTCCACTATATATATCGGGGAAGGCTACAGTGCTAGGGGCCCTTCGAAACAACAGGCTTGCTCCCTTTCTCATTCTCTCTCGATTGAGCTCTCTGTCTTCATTTCACTGTTGCCCAGTCACTTCTCTGACTTGACCGTCGGAGGATCCCCACCGGAGCCGCCTCCGGTCAGTGTGGACTTCCTTTTTGCAGGCGCTCGTTCCCGGCGACCAGGCGACGAGGGGATTGGCCGCAACAGATTGGCACGCCAGGAAGGGGGGCAGGCATTCTCAAACAATAGATACTAATGACAAAGACAAGAGCCCAACGATCAAGAGTCACAGGGTCGGCGAGGCGCTCTTCCCGTCGGGAAGAGACCTCTCCGCCACCCTCCGCGGCGGAACCCAGCTCTCCGCACCCCGCGGTGACCGCGGAGGCGCAGATCGCAGCAATCGTACTGCAGATAACCGTGCTGACGGATGCGGTCAAGAGCCTCCAGCAACAACCGGTGGCATGTCCGATGCCCTCCAAGAGCAGCCACCGACGCGTGCGTCGATCTCTGTCGTCTCCGTGCGAGCGCCTACCACAGCGCTCCCACAGAGAGGAGGAGGGGCGGCTACGGCGCGATGTCCGTCAGTCCCAGCAGCTCTCTCCCCTCCAGCTGGAGCGAGCGAGGAAGGAGAAGCGACCGCGAACGCCGTCCGCCTCCCTCTCGGAATCTTTCGGAGACTCCACTCCTGGGATCTCCCAGCACCGACGGACGGACGACTACGAACGCAGGTTCGAGAAAATCGACCGTCGGCTTTCGCAGTTGCAGGTGGACGGACAGAAGTCTTCGAATGACGTCGACTTCCAGACTGCCCAACCTCTTTCCCGACTCATTCTCGACGAACCGATCCCCAGTCGGTTCAAGATGCCACACGTGGAGCCATACGACGGCTCCACCGACCCAATCGACCACCTGGAGAGCTATAAAGCTCTCATGACGATTCAGGGGGCAACCGACGCTCTCTTTTGCATCGGCTTCCCCACCACACTCCGCAAGGCTGCCAGGGCCTGGTACTCCGATCTTCGATCGAGAAGTATCCACTCCTTCGGACAGCTCGAGTACTCTTTCGTGGCTCACTTCAGTACCAGTTGGAAGCCACCGCGAACGTCGGACAGCCTTTTCTCCCTCAAACAAGGAGAAAATGAGACGCTCCGACACTTCGTGACGCGATTCAATACGGCCACGCTTGAGGTCCGGGACCTCAACGAAGACATGGCTATCTCAGTCATGAAACGGAGGCTGAGGGCATCCCGATTTACCTATTCCCTTGACAAGATCCTCCCCCGCACATATGCTGAATTATTGGAGCACGCGTACAAGTATATGCGCGCGGACGAAGGAGCCTCCGACCGGTGCTCAACCGAGTTCAAGGGTCCGAAGGAAAAACGAAGGAAGGGTCGGGTCCCCGCCGAATCTAGCAGGCCCCCGACTGATGGTCGGGTCTCCCCCCGTGACGAAACCGAAAGTCGCCCCGACGGTAGACTCCAAGGCCGACACGCCCCAGGTATGACTCCTACACTCCTCTCTCCGCTCCCCGTGCGCAGATTTTGATGGAGATCGAGGGGGAAGAATACCTGCGACGGCCTCCGCCTCTGAAGGCAAAAAGCCTCGACCGATGGAAGTACTGCCGATTCCACCGGGGCCACGACCACAATATCGAGCAATGCATCCAGCTTAAGGATGAGATCGAAGCTCTCATCCATCGGGGGTATCTCGATAAATTTTGGAGGAACCCACCGACTCGACCTGTGGCCGACCGACGACCCCAGCCGACTGAGGAAGCGACCACCAATCAGCCGACGGCCGGGATCATCAATATGATTTCCAAACGACTTGGCCCGGGGACGTCTGCTGAAGGGGAGCCCATGAAGAAGCCGCGCCCGAACGACGTGATTACTTTTACAGAGGAGGACGTTCGGGGCATCCAAACTCCCCACGACGACGCTGTTGTTGTTTCGGCAACAATAGCAAACTATGATGTAAAAAGAATTTTTATAGATAATGGAAGTTCGACAAATATTTTATTTTACTCGACCTTCTCCCGGATGCGACTGTCTACCGACCGACTCAAGAGGGTCCCAACGCCCTTGATAGGCTTTGCCGGGGACGCCGTCGCAACGGAAGGTGAAATTACCCTGCCTGTGACGGCCGGCACCGAACCACGATAAAACACGGTTCATTTGACTTTTGCGGTCGTCCAAGTGCCTTCGGCCTACAACGCCATACTTGGAAGACCCGGACTTAACGCCCTCAAGGCGATCGTCTCGACGTACCATCTCCTAGTTCGGTTTCCGACTAGGAACGGAGTCAGAGAGATGCGCGGAGACCAACAACTCGCTCGCCGATGCTTCCAGATCTCCGCTCAGAATGATGAGTTGAGGGGCTCCCTGACGATCGACAAACTAGACCAACGGGAGGAGGAAGAACGGGGCTCGCCGGCCGAACAACTCGTGTCAACCCCGATTGCGAGAGACCCCGACCGAAAGGTATGGGTCGGGTCTCAACTACCCGACCCAGAACGGCGACGATTGACGGAGCTGCTAACAGCCAACGCCGACATATTTGCTTGGTCGGCAGCAGATATGTCGGGCATCCCCCCAGAGACAATAACCCACCGACTCAACATCGACCCGACGATGAGGCCGATGAGGCAGAAGAAAAGGTCCTTTGCTCCCGAAAGACAGAGGGCCATCGACGAAGAAGTGGACAAGCTGCTCGAGGCGGGCTTCATCAGAGAAGCCACATATCCCGATTGGCTCGCCAATGTCGTCATGGTCAGGAAAGCCAACGGGAAGTGGAGGATTTGCATCGACTACACCGACCTGAATCGGGCCTGTCCAAAAGATAGCTTTCCACTTCCAAAGATCGATCAGCTGGTGGATGCGACATCCAGATTTCAACTGCTCAGCTTCATGGACGCCTTCGTCGGGTACAACCAGATCCGGATGACGCCCGAAGACGAGGAGCACACTGCCTTCGTGACCCCCAAGGGCCTCTACTGTTATCGAGTGATGCCCTTCGGGCTGAAGAACGCCGGCGCCACCTACCAACGACTTGTCAATAAGGTCTTTAAAGATCAGATCGGGCGCAATATGGAGGTATACGTGGACGACATGCTGGTGAAAAGTGCCCAGATTTCGGATCATATTCGGGATCTCGAGGAGACCTTCCGCACTCTACGACAACATCGAATGAAGCTGAATCCGACTAAGTGCGCTTTTGAGGTGACCTCAGGGAAGTTTCTCGGATTCCTCGTTTCTCAGCGAGGAATCGAGGCCAACCCTGAGAAAATAAAGGCGATCATCGACATGCGTCATCCGAACATCAAGAAGGAGGTCCAGCAGCTGAACGAAAAAATCATCGCTCTCAACCGGTTCATTTCTCGATCAGCTGAAAGGTGCCTCTCGTTTTTCAAAACTTTACGGCAGGCGAAGGGTTTTTCTTGGTCGGATGAGTGCCAACGGGCCTTCAAATATCTGAAGAAGTACTTGGCTTCCCCGCCACTGCTTGTGAAGCCGGAGGTTGGGGAGACCTTGTATCTCTATTTGGCCACCTCCTCCGAGGCGGTCAGTTCGGTGCTCATCCGAGAGAACGAGAGCCGAACCCATCAGCCTATCTACTACACCAGCAAAGTGCTCCGCGGTGCTGAAGCTCAATATTCAGAGACAGAAAAGATGATTTTCGCCTTGACCATCTCCGCACAACGACTCCGCCCATACTTCCAGGCTCATGCCATAGTGGTTCTCACCAACCAGCCCTTGAGGGCGATATTGCACCGACCGGATACGTCAGGATGACTGACGAAGTGGGCAATGAAGCTCAGCGAGTTCGACATACAGTACCGACCGCAACCTTCCTTGAAGGCCCAGGTCCTGGCTGACTTCATCGTCGAATGCCCGACAGCCGACCAAGGGTCGGAAGGTGTGGACCCGGGATGAGACGCGGTCTCCGAGCCAGACCCGTTCTCCACCTGGGTACTGCACATCGACGGAGCTTCAAACGCTCAAGGGAGCGGGGCTGGGTTCCTGCTCACCAACTCGGATGGGGTAGTCACCGAGTATGCCCTCCGATTCGACTTCAAAGCCTCCAATAACCAAGCCGAGTACGAAGCGCTCCTCGCCGGCTTGAGGATGGCAAAGGAACTTGGGATCGACAGTCTCCGGACATTCTCCGATTCTCAACTGATCGTGGGGCAGGTCAAAGGTGAATTCGAGGTGCGAGATCCGGCCATGGCCAAATATCTCCAGAAAGTGAAGGATCTCGTAACGCACCTCAGATATTTTAAAATTTCCCACATCCCTAGGTCGGAGAACGCCCGGGCCGACGCACTCTCCAGACTGGCGACTTCGGCTTTCGACTCTTTGGGTCGGATGTTCGTGGAGAACCTCGAGCAACCGAGTATCGACCAAGTCGAAGAGATACTACAACTAACAACTGAACCAAGCTGGATGGATCTGATTGTTCGGTTCCTGACTGACGGAATCAGTCCTGAAGATCCCACGGAGGCCAGACGGCTCCGATGGTCGGCCTCCCAATATTTGATCATGGATGGCCGACTCTACAAAAGATCGTTCTTCCTTCCCTTACTTAGGTGCTTGGGACCGACCGACGCAGACTATGCCCTCCGAGAAGTGCATGAAGGAATCTGCGGGAGTCACTTCGGGGGCAAATCTCTAGCCTACAAAGTCCTACGACAGGGCTACTACTGGCCCACCATGAGGAAGGACGCGGCTGAGTTGGTCCGGAGGTGCGAACCTTGTCAGAAGTACGCCAACGTACAGCACCAACCGGCCAGCCAAATCGCTCCTATTGTCGCTCCATGGCCCTTCGCTCAGTGGGGGGTCGATATTCTCGACCCTTTCCTTCCAGCATCGGGTCAAAGAAAGTTCATAGTCGTCGCCATCGACTACTTCATCAAGTGGGTGGAGGCCAAGCCCCTGGCGCAGATTATCGAACGAAAGATGGAAGACTTTGTCCAAAAATCCATCATCTTCAGGTTCGGATTGCCGCATACCATTATCACCGACAATGGGCGGCAATTTGATAACCAAGATTTCAGAGATTTCTGCGCAAGGTTTCACATCACGCACCAACTGACTTCGGTCGGGCACCCACAGTCCAACGGCGAAGTCGAGGTGACCAACCGGACCATACTACACGGGCTCAAAATCCGACTAAACGAAGCCAAAGGCCTCTGGGTCGACGAGCTGGGCTCCATTCTGTGGGCTTACCGAACGACCCCCCGCGTTCTAACCGGAGAGTCGCCTTTCGGTTTGGCCTATGGGACGGAGGCGATGATCCCACTCGAAATTGGGCTGCCATCTACCAGGGTCGAGCGGTATCGAGAGCCGGACAACTCTGATTGTCGGAGGGCCGACCTAGACCTCCTCCCCGAATTACGAAACGAGGTCCAACTTCGCATGGCTTCATACCGACAGAAGGTAGCCCGGTATTACAACGCCAAAGTCAGACCGAAGCTCTTCAGGCCTAGTGACTTAGTCCTGAGAAAGGCAGAGGTCTCGAAGCCCCTGGACCAAGGGAAGCTGGCTCCGAACTGGGAAGGGCCCTACACGGTAGCAGACACCTATGGTCCGAGAGCCTACCGACTGGAGACTCTGGAAGGGAAACTCATTCTCCGGACATGGAACGCCGACAACCTGAAGTTGTATCACCAATGAACTTTGTACTTGTTCATTCGGAATACAAATCCAGTTTAAAATTGCAGAGTTTTAACTCTTCGACTGACGATCGGCGCTCACCAAGAAGGTTGGGTCCCGACGTCCCGACTCGGACTTGGTATCCGCATGGAACCAACGGCCCGACCGCCGATGATGTATCGGGCGCTCCCAAGGGCCATCCACGGTGATGGGAGTTGACACTCCTTCTACGGTCGAACTTTCGGGCCAGACTATCGGCTAACTTACCGATTGAGCCCCGACCAAGGAAAGACGAAATGCCTATGCGACTGCCGTCATAACTTGCCGACCGAGCTACGGCCGGTCGAAGAATATTCGGCTTACCACCGTCTATCACACGATGCGACCACAGTCGCATTCATAGCTCACCGACCGAGCTACGGACGGTCGGAAGATATTCGGCTTATCACCGTATATTATTTGGCGCAGTATAAATACCCGACACAAGGGTATCGGGATCCGACTTATCGGCGTTCCCCGACTAAATGCGCCGAACGACATTCGACTGAACGCGTCGGAAGAGACCTGACTACCAAACATTTATTTGGCGGTCCGTCAGCTTCCGACTCAACGAACCCGCCCGACACGCGATCGGGGAAAGGATGCCCGACTTACGACCTCGACCATTGAAGGCCGAGCCAAAGTCGGGACATGTCGTACCTTCATGGTGGCACGAGTTGCCGAACGACCTAACCGACCTATATGGGTTGGCGACTTACGTGTTCAGATACATTCTACAACACAAGAAAAAAAGTTTAAGTCTATGACTTTGACTTCATTAAAGATCAAAAGAAGCTTACAAAATCGGACCGAAGCCCGGTTACAAGTATTTTGGAAAAAACAAAAAGGATAAAAGAGAATGAGGCCACGGTCATCCTTCCGAGTCAATCTCCTCGACCGATGGAAGCTCGGGGATGACCTGCGTGTCCACCGCGATCGGCACTGGGTCGACGGCCGGAACAGGACCGTCGGTCGGCGATGGACAGGCGGTCGGCGTCGGATCACGAGTCGCGGCCGTCTGTTCCTGGACGACCTCTTCCGCCACGGCGACGCCTCCCGACGACGGGTCGGCCATTTCTTCCGTGGCTTGGTTCTCGACTCCCGACGGGACGATGCTACTGAGATCCAGCTCCGGGTACAGGGCTTGAACCGCATCCCGACCATCCTCGTACCCCACCCGGTACGACGCGAAGCCAGACTCCAACATCTTCTCTCGGTACTGGTCGGTGCCACGAAAGTCGTCCACCGCCCGACTCGCCGACGCCTTCGCCGACCTCGCTTCCGCTTCCGCCCGGTCGAGAGAGTCTTTTGCCGACTCTGCCTCTGCCTTTGATATGTCGACGTCGGCCTGGGCGATTGACAGATCCTCCTCAGCCTTGGCGAGCTTCTCCAGGCTGACCCAGAGCTGCTCGCGTTCGCCCTCGAGTTCGGCGGCGACGCCGTCACGCTCGCGCCGCAGACGGTGCATGGTCCGACCCTTGCGTTTGGCTTCTTTCCGAGCCGACTTGAGTTCGGACCCGAGATGAGAGACCTCGTCCACCAACTTCGCCTCCCGATCGGTCGACTGCTTCAGGTGGTCGACCAGCATTGCCCGGTCGGCTTCGGCCGCCGCCGCCCTGTCCTTCCAAGCCGCTCGGACGTTCCCGAACCTCCGGTACCCAGCTTCAAGTTCGGACATGGTGTAGATCAGCTGCCGACGTGAGCGTTACGTCAGAAAGATAAAATAATGAAGACGCTAAAGAAAAGGGAGGTGAAGTAGAACTTACCCCGACCATGGTCGGGTAAAACGAAGACAGCATCTCGATCACTTGTCGAGACCTCAGCACCTCCACGTCGGCTGGGAGGAGGATCCCCTGGCATAGCCTCCTGGCCAGGTTGTGGTGGGCCAGCGCCGACGCTCCTTCGGGGAACTGAGCGCTGGGTGGCACAGTGCGACTCCCCGACCTTGTGTCGTCCGTGGGGTCCACCGGGGCTTTCCCCCGATCGACCACCCCAACCAGCGGATCCGGTAAGGAGGGGATGCTCGAGTTTGACGCGGCACCCCCCGTTGCGGCTGCAGATGTTATTGGATGGTGTTCGAGTTCCCGAACGTCATCCGGTGCCACACCCGCCGGCGAAGCCGCCGATGTCCCTTCAGCCGCTTCCTCCGCCGGCCTCTCCTCCGGTTGCATCGTCGGAGCCGCGAGTGCTATCACCGGCTCCGACTGGTCAGTAGCCGACGCCTCGATGGTCGGCACCGCTGTGGAAGGTTTCTTCGGCGGACGCGAAGGTCCGGCCCCCGATGCCGGCCTCTTCCTCGCCGCGTACTGACGGATTTCGGCGTCGGTCGGCCTCATCCTCGGAGGTGTCCCTGCGATACCGACAGCAATATTAATATAAGAACAAGAACGAAGGCCAGAATGAAAAGACAACCGATGGATCGGGCGATACCTAGATGGGGGACCAAGCTCAGGCCAGCGTCATAGAGGGCTTGTTCGGTATCAAGCTCCCTCTGCTTCAGGACCGACATGTCCTTGAGTCGGTGGAAGTCCTCCCGGTCGTCCGCCTCAACCCGGCTGTTCTCGTTTGCCTCGGTTCGGGGCACGCCCCAGTGAGAAGGGAAGCCCCAGGGAGAAGAAGATGAAACAAAGAAAAACTGGTTCTTCCACCCGTGGATGGACGAGGGAAGACCAGTGATGAAGGAAAGACCCTTCCGGGGGTTGAAGAGCCACCACCCTCGGGCCTTAGGGTGGGGTCGGAGGATAAAAAATGCCCAGAAGAGAGAGATACGAGGGTTGGTCGGCAGAAGCTGACACAACAAGGCGAAGCTGATTATTAGTCGGACAGAGTTCGACGCCAGTTACGCCGGATAAAGTCCGTAATAATCCAGCAGATTCCGGACGAACTCCGGAATCGAAAGCCGAAGACCCGCGCGAAGATCTTCGACGTACAGCGCCACCTGGCCCGGTGGAGGGTTGTTAACCCGACCGCCGACCCCTGGGGTGGAAAGTTGGAACTGCTTCGGGATACAATACTGATCCCGGAGCCGATCAACGTTCGGCCCCGAAAGCGAGGAAACCTCAACTTTCGGAGTCGACCGAGGGTCATCGGTCGGATTTCCCGACCGAGCCCCCTGAGATGAGTTTCCGACCATCGCACCAGAACCAAGAGAAAGGCGATGCCGAAGAAGAAGAAGAAGAATAACGAAAAGAAGATTTAAAGGGAAACTACGGCCGAAGGGAAGAATCACAAACCCCAGGCGGACCCTTGCGAGAGTGGGAGAAGGAGCAGCCGCTGGCGACGACGGAGGAGTCACTTGGGCAGAGCCTCTGCAGCAAATCGTCCAAGATGGGGCTTCAAGCGCAAGTGGTCCTATATATATAGGGCCGTTTGACGGCCGAGATGACCCCGCACCGACCGAGATCCCCCGGATGGGCGACACGTGGCGGCATCCGGGCCCTTCCTTCGGCCCGATGGTTCGGCGCGCCCATCCCGGGATGGCCGCACCGCCTTCATTTAATGCGGAGGACGTCGGCCCAACCACCTCCGACACGTGGCGAAAGGGCCGCGGTTTCGAGTTAAATCGCCCACGGTGATTCGCGTTCCCGATGGGATGCCTGACAGTGCCCCACACTCCCAGACCGACGCGGGGCGGTGGTTTGTGTTCCCCAAAAAGCGTCGGACACCCGATCGCCTGACACCAAATCGTCCGGCACTCGATCGTCTGACACCGACGTAACACCTGACGCCGACAGGACGGGATGTCTGACACTGACTGGGCACCTGACGCTAGCAAATCGCTCAGCATTCATGAAACGCCCGACATCGTATCAACTCGCGGTACGGTCGGAATTTGGCATACGGTGAATCCACTCCTTTTCGCCCGGCGTTGCTGCCCAAACAGAGGCATCAGCCAGCACACCGTCCGACTCAGGAGTGGAGGGGGGCAACTGTTGGGGAATACCGATCGACCCCGCTCACGACGGCTTATGGTCGGTCATACTCGACCGACCGACCGACCGACCGTCCGACCGAGCGACCGACCGTCCGACCGAGCGACCGACCGACCAACCATTCGCCGGATGCCATTACCGACTGAGGGTATGTTGGTCGGGCGGACCTTTTTTACTCTCCCGACCGACTGCACCAGAGAGTCCGATGGCCGACTCTAGCAACACGCCCGACTGACCGTCGGAGGGGCCTGAATCTCCACCCGACGCCACACAGCTGGCTACCGGCCTAGGGTCGGTCGACTCCTCCGATCGCCGTACAGCTGCCAGAGACTGTCAGCCCCTGACAGCAGCACGCAGCACCGCCGCCTAAAGGCATTATCCCACCTAGGGCATTGTCAACCCTAGCGATTTGACAACCCCACGGTGATGTGACACTTTCACGGTGACTCTGACAGTCTACGGTGAGTTGACAATTCCTCACTTGTCCGCGCTATTAATGACGGTGCCATACCACGCTCCACTATATATATCGGGGAAGGCTACAGTACTAGGGGCCCTTCGAAACAACAGGCTTGCTCCCTTTCTCATTCTCTCTCGATTGAACTCTCTATCTTCATTTCACTATTGTCCAGTCACCTCTCTGACTTGACCGACGGAGGGTCCCCGCCGGAGCCGCCTCCGGTCAGTGTGGACTTCTTTTTTGCAGGTGCTCATTTCCGACGACCAGACGACGAGGGGATTGGCCGCAACAGATCTCGCCATCAAATTTCACTCCGACCCATTATAGTTTTGGGAGGTTCATGGTTGATGAGGACATCAGTCCAAGTTATTCTTCTCAAACCAGCAAAAACCAAAGATTTTTTCCTTAATGCATGTTTGTACTTTTTTTTTTGTCATTTCTTTTGATGTAACCGAAAGAACAACAAAATTATATACCATAAATTGAGTCATTTGAAAGCCAAATCTACTTACAAACATTTGGTACTTACAAGCCAACCAACAAGTTTTCTTCAAAAGCTATTTCCCTTATATAATCATATTCTCCGAATTATCCATACAGTAAGAGAGTGTGATATAAATATGAAGCAATGATGCGGTTGCTAAGCCCGGAACCCTATGTCATGAAAAGTGATATTTCTTTTTTCCCATATCAATTTTTGAAAATTATGAATACTTATTCAGTAGTTAATCATATTACCAGAAGTAATTTGTTTGCCTGAGCTATTTGAGTTTTAGCTTAGTCGTCATAAAAATAAATGACGGAGAATGTATGCATGCATGTTGCTTGGAGATCTATGTCTCAATACATTACCAAGCAATCCCACTCTCTCTTTTTTTTTTAAAAAAAAAAAAGAAAAAAAACAAGCGCTTGTGACAACGTAATCCAAGAAATACACCAAACACAAAGCCTAAGCTCGACATGTACTGCACCGCACTCACCATAAACAATAAAGTTTTTTGCATGGTGGACCTTATTCACAAATTGGCTTCTTGGATCTCACGTGAAGACCACAATTGATGGGTTGGGTTTGGCGTGGATAAAGTTAGTATTCTTGCAAATTTCATGCAAAATATCATCCATCCCAACAATGGATTGGAATCACTCGGTTTGAACCTCTCATGAATTGAATCATCCAGCTTGACCCAGTGATTTCATGAGAACCAATGATTGCTTTTATTGATGGTTAGGTTAAGCTACATATAACGAAGTAACCGACCAACCATAAAGAGCTTACTAAACCAACTGTCGTAATCTAGAACAATGCTGTCCTCATGATATGAGCCATGCCAAAGTTTCCATCTAACTAGTAGCGAGCACAACAGCACCAGAGCACTTCCCCCCCGTGCCATAGCAGAGCCGTTCCTTTGCCTCCTCCCTTCCTATTAGAGCGCTCTCCCCACACGTTTATCCCCGTCTTCCGGATTGCTTCCTGTCCTCTTAACGTCCGGGCCTCTTATTCCTACCAGCAAAATGTTCAAACCCCTCGTCATGGTGATGGCCTCCTCTTCCTCCACCTGCAGCTTGTTTACTTCTCTCTAATGGGATCTTCTGATCCAGTATAAGTCCCAGAGAGAGATTGAGAGAAAGAGGTGGGAAGAAGATGCTGCAGAGGGCGGCGAGCAACGCTTATTCCTGGTGGTGGGCCAGCCACATCAGGACCAAACAGTCCAAATGGCTCGACAACAACCTCCAAGGTTAGCCTTCTTGATCTCCATTATATATATAAATATCTTATGTGATTTGAAATGTTTCATTGCAGCTAAGATTCGATAAAGTCATACATTGATTAGTTTTTTTCCCTTTGAAGAATTTTTTCATATACCACATGTGAGATCAGTGAAATATTTCGATGAAAAAATATATATAAGAAGGAGATCTCCATTGTTTTCTTTATGTTGGATTCACAAACAGTATTTTCATGTGAAAGTATTTTCATGTTATTTGGTCTGCTTGAACATAGGAAAGGATCTTTGGAACGATAATTGAGGGGACAAAAAATTGTCTGACTGAATAGAAAAAGAGAACCCTCTCTCTCTCTCTCTTCCCCTAATTTGTTTACAATTTGGACTTCATCATAATTTTCCAACAATATCCATTCCAACAGAAGTGAGTTCCTGTAATTTCATCAAGCAATTATTTTGGCTCTTTTCTTCATTAAAGACTGGCATATAACCCCATGAATTCAAGAGGTAATACAGAAGGTTGCTCATTAACATCTTTTTATTACCTGTATAGTTTGACGAATTTTAAGAGGTGCATCTTTTTGTTTCTCCCATTCATAGCAATAAGTAAATTCTTATTAGATATCTCCAAAGTGATCAAAGCAATAAGTAAAACAAGCAAAGTATGGTTATGTGATATTGGAGAAATTATAGTGTTGAGAGACCTCAAAATGTGCGCATCAGATGCTATGGATAGTTATGATCCTGCAATCTGAAAATTATTTTATATTTTTTATGTATTTTGATAAATATGCTTCCAACTTTCTAAGATGCACTTTTCTTGTTCCTTTGCCTCAAAACTGAACACCATGGGGTTGGTAACTTATAATTAGACTTGGTATAGCACGCGGAGATAGAAAACACCACGTCCTATAGGCTCAACATTCTGAAGTTTGGCTTTTATGTTAGAATACATAGTGGAGTAGATTATTTTTTCTATGGCATCTATATTCATCTATTTTTGACAAAAAATGACAACATAATTTCTTTATTTGATTCATTATACTATAGCAATTGTTTGACACTTTAATCTTGACAATGTGTTGAACTTATTAAGTAATGCATGAATATATATATCTATTCTATTGAAAGCGACAAATCATTCGGCAAAATATCTCAGAATTTGTATCCCTCTTAATCAAGGTAAGCCATTCTCTTAAATGATATCGTCATTGTTGTAGTATATGTGTCTACCGGTAGGCTCAATTCCAAAATTAACTGAAATCTTATCTGTCACTTAAAATGACCTTTTGAGAAGGAAGGTAAACAATAGTTTTCATGAGTTTTATGAAACTAGGAACGAGGAAGTCTGTACTTTTATCTTCTTGTCCTCTGCACAGAGTGAACAACCCTTCTGATACTCTCTCTCTCTCCACCCCCCACCCCCCACAGCTTTGACATTTTTTCTTTTTTTTTGTGATCTCCTTTATTTTTTTTGAGAAAAGGGATTATAAGTTGCATTGTTGCTTAACTAATTGCAAATGATCAAAATAATATTTAACAAAGTTGCATTTGATATTGTATATACTCACTATGTCCTCCCCCACCCAAGAGAATGCTACATATTTGTGTTTTTGTAGTTGATAATGTAAAGTTCTGGACTTTTTGGTCTGCAGAGATGGAGGAGAAGGTAAAATCCATGATCAAGCTCATAGAGGCGGATGCTGATTCCTTTGCTAAGAAGGCAGAGCTGTACTTTAGAAGGAGACCAGAGCTCTTGAACTTTGTTGATGAAACCTACAAAGCATACAAAGCATTGGCCGATAGGTATGATCGAATATCAGGAGAATTGCACAAGGCCAACCACACAATTGCAACTGCTTTCCCTGATCAAGTCCAGTTTGATGTGGATGATGATGATGATGATAGCTCTACAAAGCAAATCCCTTCTGTCGATAACATTAAACTTCCCAAGCCACCTGCAGAAATCCCACCATTTAGTTTGAGAAGAATACACAAGGAAAACCAGCCCGTCTTGAAGAAGACAAACCATAAGAGGATTAGCTCTCAAATTAGTAAAGAGAAGGCACAGGAAAAGATAGACAGGCTTCAGAAGGAAATCTTAGTACTACAAACTGAGAAGGAATTTGTGAAGAGCTCTTATGAGAGTGGGCTGAAAAAATATTGGGACATAGAAAGGCAGATGACCGAGTTGCAGGAGGAAGTTTCTTCATTACAAGATACTTTCAATACCAGTGCAGTCATTGAAGATGATGACGCCCGAGCTTTGATCGCGGCAAAAGCCATTAAGTCCTGCGAGGATACCTTAGTGAACTTGCACAAGAAGCAAAAGAAATCGACAGAGGAGGCAAGAATAGAGTCGGAAAGAATTAAGGATGCCAAGCAGATGCTGAAGGCACTTAAAGTTGAGTACGGTCAGTCTCAGATGGAGATTGAGGAGAACTCTGATCAAACCATAGAGCAAAATTCTGATACCATGAATAGAGAGAGTGAAGTTTGTGCTTGGAAGCCAGAGGGGCTAGATTTACAGTCAATATGCCAGAAGGTAAAGGAACACTTTGAGATGAGCTCTGATACATCTGTGGTGGAGCTTGCAGAAAAGATCGACGAGCTTGTAGATAAGGTCATCGGCCTAGAGCTCACAGTTTCATCCCAGACTGCACAGATTCAGAGATTAAGATCAGAAACAGATGAGCTTCAAAAGCACTTGCGCAACTTGGAGGAAGATAAGGCAACTCTGATAGGGGACTCCAATATCTTGACTGAGAGGTTAAAGCAAGCAGAAGAAGAGTTGCGAACAATTCAGCATCTCGAGAAGTGTGTTCAAGATGAAAAGGGCATGGTTGAAATGCATTTCACTGAAGCTTGTGATAGCCTCAATGATCTTTCAGACAAATTGCAGTCCCCTAAACATCAAGAAGAGAATAAGCCACTGGGAGATGGCAGGCAAGAAGGAAGGAGCAAGGAGATGGGTTCAGGTGATAGCAATTCTCAAAGTTCCCAATTAGAAGAGCTAGATGATGCACCCGACTTGCACAACTTGCTAGTGAAGGGATTAGAAGGCAAAGAAAAGATGTTGCTAGCTGAGTACACATCCATCCTTCGGGACTATAAAGATACAAAGAAAATGCTTACTGAGATAGAGAAGAAAAATGAAGAATATCACGTCGAGACAATGGAACAGGTAAAAGAATTGAGGAGTGCCAATGCCATGAAAGATGATGAGATCCGATCTCTAAGGAAAATGTTGAGCTCATTACAAAGGACTGTAAATGAAAGTGCACCGAAGAACTCAGAGAATTCTGACACTAAAGTTGCAGACAACACAGCAAAAATAAATGCACCATTTGATGCTACAAATACTGATAGCCCTTGTGCAGAAGTAGACCTCAAGCTCTACCAAGTCAATGAATCACACACCTCCTCACCCATCGAAGAAAAATTTAGAGCAGATATTGATACGCTGCTAGAGGAGAACTTGGACTTCTGGTTAAGGTTCAGCACATCATACCATCAAATCCAGAAATTCCAAACAACATTTAAAGACTTGGAAGCTGAGATGGAGAAACTGAAGGATGTCAAACCACAAGAGGGGAGTGGTGGTGCTATGGTTGCTGCTGGGCAGACAATAAAACAGGAATCGGTTCCACTCGAGAAGAAGCTGAGAGAATTGAACACAGAACTCCAAGTCTGGTTGGAAAAGAATGGGGTGCTAAAGAACGAGCTACAATGCAGATTCTCATCACTTTGCAACGTACAAGAGGAGATATTGAAGGTCTCAAACGAAAGTGAGGCCCAAGATGTGCAATTCACTCCTTATCAGGCTGCAAAGTTCCAAGGTGAGGTTCTCAACATGCAACAAGAGAACAACAAGGTGGCAAAAGAGCTGCAGACCGGACTGGATCATGTGAAAGGGCTTCAGGTCGAGGTTGGAACGGCTCTGTCCAAGCTTCGTGAGGATTTCAAGTTGACTGGATCAAGAAACCACAATTACCAACAGTCTCTCAGGCATGTATCAAGCAAGCATATAATACCATTGAAGACCTTCTTATTTGGTGCTAAGCCTAAGAAGCCATCGATATTTTCATGCATGAATCCAGCACTGCACAAACAATACAGTGATTTAAGAACAGGGTTTCCAACATAAAATCTGACTTGGTGTTGGATCTTCTTTCAGTCCTCATCATTTCCTTGATCACATGCAAAGAGTTTTCTGGGCATCTTGTGAACTGGTTTTTGGTTTCTTTTGTGATCTTACAAGACTCATTTTTACACCTGCTTTTGGGGCCACAATATTGCAATAACGAAATGTAACCTGGCTGTGTTATTTTTTTCCTGCCAATACTTTACATCATGTTTGCTGATCCAAGAAAACTTGCTAACCATCCACAAGATGGGACTTACTCTTGCTTGGAACCACAAGACATGGTGTATAAATTATATATATGGAACCACAAGCAAGAACCAACGAGTCCCTTATGATGTGCCACTTTAATTTTTTTACTTGCTTGGAATCAAAGCAATTGTCTTTCTTTTCTCAATTTAATATTTGTCAAAAGAATGTAAGAGAAGGAATGTAGACTGCAAAAGTAATAGGATTGCTGAGATTTGGAGGATCCTTGGTTTAAATTTAACTGGCCGGCATATCTATGGAATTATCGATATACAAGTATATAACTTTGTTACAAATAACATGAAAGCATTTTTCATGCTGGTATGCTTAAACATAGGATTTTTGAAAGGATAATTGAGGGGACAAAAAAAAGGGTCTAAATGAATAGAAAAAACAAATCGTCTCTCACACACAAAAATTTATTCTGCAATTTGGAATTTATTACAATCTTCAAACAATATCATTTCCAGAGCAATGGGTTCTATCTAGGATTCAAGCATCTCTAATTTTATCAAGCAATTCTTTTGGTTCTTTTTATTCTTAAGACTTGAATATTGTACATGACCATATTCTTGTCAATCCTAATCCCTCTTTTTCACTTTATATTCTTATTTTCTATATCCATGTTTCTACGGTGCCTTCCCTCCCATTTTCGTAGGATATTTACCACAGGGACATAACTTTCCCACTCTACCTCCTGCATCCATGTCACAGATGTAAAATGATAGTTCAAGTATTCTGCGAACAAGTGTTGTTTTCCCCTTTTTGCCTGCAACCCATGAGAAAGTGTTTTTTCCTTGGAAACTCTTGGAAGCAGCAGTTTTCATTCCCTCTTAATCTTGTATTGTTATATTCTATGAACTTATGCTGACTGTACATCCTTCTCTTCTTTTTATTTCTGAATAAACTTGGCGACTAATGGGGATTACACTCATTAGTCTTCAAACACACACACACACACACACACACATATATATATATATATATATATATGATGAATAAAACTTATAAGTGATGCTAAGCAACTTTGATAAAGTACGCATGACCTGGCAAGAGTAATGTAACACATGAATTTGTTGCCAAACATGGCAAGTTAGTTTATTATAGAATTAGAATTCAACGAATATGGTCCTTCCTTATGTGTGCGAGTAAGCACTTTATGCACCATTCGGTTCAAAGAGGAAAAGAGGATTTGTTCCTGACATTAAACAAAAACGGATTTGTTACTGGCCCGCGCAAGATGGGCGCAGTGGAGCAGTTTGGAAAGTGAAAGTAGCACCTTCTTCTCATCGGCTCAACCTAATCCACCGTGTTCTCTGAGAGCCGCGTTGAAAGTACGCACCATCCCAATGACGAGGAATTTCTGGCTAGATTTTTGTGCAGATAAAACCAATTAAAAAAAAAAAAAAAACCATATCATCATTTTGAATGTTAAAAAACTTCTATAAGTATCTCAACAACAACAACATGTTGAGATGGTTAAGCAGCAATATATTGAGAAATGGTAGTAAATTTTTTTTTCAATACAAATTACTAATATTTTTTTATAGATTTTATTTATAATACATTCTTCCAAGTCTATCCAGGCCTACCTCATCCCTTTGGATCATATAAATGAACAACTTGCATTCAACGAGCACATCAATCCAATCCTCTGGAGATTGAAAAATTATTATATATACTCCATGCGTGATCCAAATTATACGCACCATCAATCATCTAAATATACGAGCATGGATTGCATTCATCGCTTGTCTCGGTCATAGATCATAGCATTCAATAAAATCCCCACTGATGCATCTGGTAATCGATGGTATGGTATATATCAGTGTTATTGTGCAGCAAATACAATAATTATTTCTTATATTTCGCTTAATTGCTTGGAGCATGGGGTTCTTTTTTTTTATGCCATGTGGCATGACCTGATTGGCCTCTTCATTGGGCCCGAGGAACTTTTCGTGCGAGGGGATTGCCAGCTTTCTCGAAAGGTGTCGTATCAGTCGGAAGCTTTTAGTTTTATCGTTCGTTCACGCTTATCCCGCCCGTCGTCGAATCGGATGACGTACGATACTTCTCATTTACTCCAACCATAAAACGCCACTACATCATCGACACGTAACCCAATTCAGAAAAAAAAAATACACGAAAAAGCGGATGGACGGTCACGCGTGCCACTGCGGCGTTTGCTTGGAGATAAAGGAAGGCTCATCCGATCTCCTCGTACGCCACCGCGCTAACAGAGCGCGTCGCCTCCAAACAATCCCCTTCTATATATAAACATCCGCGGCAGAAAGGCGCTCCCCGCTGTGATCTCTGTCGCTTTCGTCTTCGTCGTTCCGGAATCGTGAACGATTGATCTCCGAGAAACGGTGTGGTTTTTGCGCCTCTATATTGTGTGTTTTTCCCCTTATATTGATCTGTTGGTTTATTTGGATTTTTGGGACCGATTGCATGATGAATCCAATCGTTACTTTGTTGTTTTCCATGTATTTGAGCATCATGTGGCGATTCTTTAATAGGAAAAACGTGAATCATCTGAAATTTTGTGTATTGTCGTTCTATTTGGTTCTAGTATGTTGGAGTTTGTTGTCGGTGAGGAAAAAGCTGGGATTTTTGTTTTGGATAGGGTATTAGAAATTCTGAATAATTTCTAATCAAAGACCTATATCAAAAAAATTAAAAGTAAAAGAGTTTCCTCGTAACGAGGTGATGGTTGCGGTGTTCTTTTATTTTGTTGATCCAATATTAATTTAAAACTAAAGAAAAAAAAAATGATTGAGATTAGTCGTTATATTTCGATATTTGCTTTGCATTAGGTAAATCGGGCCTCAAAATTATTGAGTAGAGGAATCTTGACGTTTTTCAAAATTATTTGGGTTGTATCGGGGTGAAGTATGTTTATAAATGCTGATGGGCTGATTATTCTTGGATTTGGTGTGCTGATGATATAGACACGGTTTCTTGAATCGGCGATGGTAGTGGTGAGTACAAGTTATTCGTCACTTGTTGGATTTGGAGAAATGCTCCCCCTTTTCTTGTGTTTGAGGGGGTTAGAGTGAGTGTAAGAGGACCCCATTGTTAGAAACTTGGTTAAGACCTTTTTTTTTTTTCCTTTTCAGGGAACTTGGTTAAGACTTGAGAAAGTGTTCAAGTAAAATTACCATGAAAAGGGCTGTCGGAGGGCAGAATGAGTAACCTTGCATTCGAAAGTGTTATCTAAATGAAAACAAGCGTCACAGAGTCAGCATCCCATGATGTACACTAAAGTGATATTATATGGGCTTGGTTATGACTTCAGCATTCTGCACCTTTGATGCCGAGGCAGCTAAGATGCATGACTCCTAATCATGCATGCATGGACATACTCCTGCATGCATTCTTGCGCACATAGCACAAAGCACACACAAACAAGCACAGCATAAATAATTTATTAATCTTGGTCTCATACTCTTGTGTTCATTATTCATTTTTATATCACCTATAGACAGACATGTCCATTGAGTATTAGAAAGCGCAAGTTTTATTTAATATTCCATCTAATGTGTGAATGCAATTGGAATTTAAAACCATAAAGCAAAGTAAGAGGGTATGGAATGTTATTTTCCTTTTCAGATGATTGTAGATGGAGTTCATATAGTGATGAGAATACAGAACCTGTTTAACATTGACGTATTTTGCACCAATTTTTGTTATTATCTGTTATTGGTGATAGCATGCTCTTTTGGTTCTTCCTAGAATGTTTAGTCAGATGGCTCGTTCCTGGGATGATTTAAAGTAATTCTGTATGTCCTTTGACTTTTTTCCCTCCTCTTGGAAAAGGTGGTAAGTCAGCTTTTTTATGGGATTTTGCTCTGTCATCACTTGTAGGATTTTGCTTTCTCATCACTGCTACAAGTTACCACAGATGTTCCATTGATTCCAAGTAATTGGCGCACATCTGTTGATACATCAGCAACTAGAGCTTTATTACTGTTTTCTTTTACTTGTTGGTCTTTGATGATCATATCGCTGCAAGATTTCAAGCTAATACATGATGAATTCTCAAAAACGGACTGATACAAGAAAAGATAAAAGCCTTGATCAACACATAATTTTGCATGTATGCTCCATTAAATATGTTTATATGTGTGCTCATGAATAAAGTAGAGTCTCAAACGCATTGTTCTTAATACAGAAAGAAAATAACATCAGGACAAGACAAGAGCACAGCATTTTTTTTTTTTTTTTTTTTTTTTTTGAAGAACCTGTTATTAGGTGTTGTAATTTAATAAAATTAGGAAAAATAATTTAGGAAACCATTGATTGAGGAAGATTGGGGTCTTCATGGATGGCGAATAAAATGACGGGTCAAGTAAAACAGCGAGAAACTGATTGGGTTAGTAAATGTCAGGAAGAATAGAGGAGGGGTTTGTTGGGTACATTTTTTGGTCTAATATTATGGATTGCGCACACTAGAAAAAAAAAATAAAGAAAATAAAAAATTCTTAACCGGAGTATATGTATTTTCTTTTCTCTCACACTATTGACTGGTCCATGGTAGTGTGTTTTCACCCTGGCAAGCCCTCGTGTTGCATAGTGATGTGTTTTGATTAGACCAGTTGATACATTGCAGGGTCAAAATCTGTGCATCCAAAGGTGGCAGTTTCTTCATGTTATGTTTTTATGGAAACTATACCATACAACCCCTGCGAGAAAGACCTTACAAGAAATTATTGTTAACCAAAACAATTTTCATGACCCAACAAGCTGCTAAGGATATTTGCTAAGTTTGCAGTCTCAGGTAGTTTGTGTACACTGTCTGATCAGAATCTTTTTGTTGGTTTCTCATGCAAGACATAGATGGATGCAAGGCTTGCCATCTCAGTACCGAACTCTGTTCGGGTACTATCCTATTACGGTATTGGTATGTGGTTCGGTGTGGTATGGTATGTACGTGATGGTACAACAAACTTTGGATGGATGTATGTCTACATGCTCAAGAAGACTGGTTGTCCTTTGGTGTTTATCACCTTGTCACATGCTTCATATATATGGCGTGTGTCACAACCTGATTAAAGTTCTAATAAGAAAGCCGTCCATGACTTTTTTTTAATCAGTGTTTACTCAAAAAAAAAAAAAAGAGGAATTTTTTTTTATCAGTGATGGACTTGGTCAAACAATTTGTGCTCTTGGATCATGTGGCTTTATATTTGGTTGTTCTTGGTTGAGTTCAAGATTGCTGAAGGATATTTGACATGTCACGTTCTGAATAATACTTTTTTTTTTTGGTACAAAGTTCTGATTTCTGAATAATACTTTTAATATGTGTTTTTTGTCCTTTCTTTTGCAGTCATCTCAGTAAAGAAAATGGGAGGTGGGAAGGATAAGCCTGATGGCTCAGACACCAGTGACAAAGGGTTTTTATCAAACATTGCATATGGGCTTGCTGGACATCCACCAGGATACCATGCTGGATATCCATATGCCCCACCACCTGGCCAATACCCACCACAAGGATATCCACCTGCGCCTGGCCCATATCCTCCACATGGTTACCCCCCACATGGTTACCCCCCAGCAGGGTATCCCCCTCATGGATACCCACCCTCTGGATATCCACCTGCTGGTGGATACCCACCATCAGGTTATCCTGGTGCTAGTCCATCTGCTCCCCCATATCATGGTATTCATCATAGAGCATCTGTGATTATTTTTCCAAACCCTTACTGATATGCTTAGCGACCTTGTTAATATATCAGAAATTATATAGTGCTTCATTTCATGCTATTTTAGTAGTATAAACCCATCGGTCTTCTATATTCCAACAATAAATTAGCCAATGCCTTCAAGGCTGTAAAACACTGATAACATCATCGTAGATATTTGTTGCTTTTATATATCATTATCACCATCATTACCATCATCAGCTTCAAGAACAAAAAAAAAAAAAAAAGAAAAAACCAAAGAAAAGATGCTTGTTCTCATTAGGATGAGCCCTTTTCCGATTTTATTGGACACGCTCCTAAAACTCAACTTCAGTGAACACTAGACAAGGAAATAACTTGAAGAGCCTTCAGTGTTGCTATGTTTTCCCCCCCTTTTTTCTTGAATTTCTACTATTTTATTGTTATTTACTTTGGAAATTCTGTATCCAGGTCATGGATCTAGTGGCATGGGGGCACTAATGGCTGGGGGTGCAGCTGCTGCTGCAGCTGCTTATGGGGCTCACCATATGGCCCATGGCTATCATCATCTTGGCCATGGGATGTTCCATGGGTACCATCATGGAAAGTTCAAGCATGGCAAGTTCAAACATGGGAAGCATATGAGGTTTGGGAAGCATCGAATGTTTGGAGGGAAGCATCGAATGTTTGGCAAGTTCAAGAAGTGGAAGTGATTGTTGAGGTTCTTAGATGGTTGACATTGCTAGCTATGCTTTATATTCTCCAATGACTATTGCATAGATTTCTGTTGACTCTGTTCGAGGGGACTTTGTGCTTGACTACCATATCATCTGTAAACTCTATCGATGTAACCCGTACTTTGTACAGTTTCTATTCCCAATGGATTTTCTTAATGTTTTATTTTTGTGAAATCAAAGGCTGCATGGTATTATTAAGGTAAAGAGAGAGAAAATTTGTACCATTTTATTTCTGACAGCCAGGGTTTTACTCTGGGTTATCCTATGGGTTTGCCCCTTTGCTCCAGTTATGAATGGACTGAATGGTGACAGAGGTGTTGAATTTAGAAATGTTTTATTTGCGGCAGCGTAATGCAGCCATTTGTCAGGAGTTTCAGTCACCTAATCAGAGCTATGTGCTGCTTCGATAGGTAAATTTATTCTTTCTTTCATCTACAGGTTCTGAAATTGTGGATTGAGGAGAATTCTTCCACTGTCATATTTTGGCTTCCCCAAAGATCTTATATAATCTATAACCATGTTTTACGTCAGGTTTGTTCTTGGCTGGATTCACTCCAGGATGTGTGGTTATCTCATATCTTCCATGAGGGCAATATGCAGCAAATTGGCTAGCCAATTTTGCGTCCCTGTAAATCCTGGGTCGTTTTGGAATGCGATGATACAATACAGAGCATGAGTACTATAGCATCAGTAAGTTAGCAATCTCCTTGAATGCAAAATCCTTCTATATTGGGAGGTTGTGGTCTCTCATAATCATAAATTCGAAGATTCAAGTTCCAGCAGAACGTTTCAAAACATCCGGTGAGACATCGAGATAGGATACCATCCGGTACATTGGGACAAACCGTTCTACTAGCATCTCAGCGTTCTGATCGGGATGCTTTGAGACATTCTTTGGGACAAATGTTGGGGCGGGACAGGATGGCTTCGCATTCTGTTTCATGAAAAAATCAGAACAGTCCTGTCCCATGAAATTTAAAATCTTGCATAAATCAACATATTTTGTAGGTTACGGCCTCTGCAAAAATCAATACTTAAACAGTTTGGTGATTGTAGGAACATAGGGCATTGAGTTTTAACCTTGCAATCTGTAATGAGTTGGCCGTATAGAAGTTAGCTTAATCCACAAAATCCCATTCAGCGACACCCACAAATGAGGCTCCCGGAATTGCATCACCATTGATAAGAGCAACCTTGTAAATTAACCAGAATGTGACTGCTTATACTCCACCAGTTTCATTTGCAGCTTTCGTAGGAAATTCTGGATTCAAATCTTGGTGTTGTTTCCCAATATCTGACCTTGTTTATTCCACCTCCCCCACCTCTAAGGCCGCTTCTTTCTGACCGTCTTCATAAAGCACCTAATTAGTCAACGAATTGTACACTTGGATAAGCATTAAAACATGACTGACTCCAACCAAACCTGCATGGTCCAAGAGTCTTATATCCTTTGATAGAAGTGAATGTTCACTTTGGTTATTGATAGTTCCACGATGGAAGAGCCTGTCTCATGCGTATATAAAAAGCTAAAGAAATATATTACAAACTTGCCAGCTTGATTAGCCTAATGAGGATTTTATATGATAAAATTTCCGTGTAGGTATGGGCAAGAATAAGTTAATTGCCATTTCATCATGATGCTTGGCAAAAATATAAAAACAGCATGAAATCTTATCAAAAGCTCAAGTATCTCTATCTCACCTCCCAGATATATTTGAATCTGTTCTGATCTCTCATCGTGATACAACACAATGTTGAACTTCAGCTCAAAATTATGAGAATTCTTCCAAAGAACATTGTATTTGTCCACTCCTTAAGTTGCCTTGGTGTGTGATCCAGAATCTGGGTAGAGTATTCTGATGCCTGTAGAACATCCAACAGAAATTGGTCGAACACCATATATAGTACATTGTTGATTTTTTGAAAAAATGAAGCTATAGGTTTTTGTTATATCTGCTCCAGACCAAGTTCATCTTCAATGTCATCTCCATCTTCGAAAAGCTTTAGAAATCGAGCTTGGTCTTGTTCCCTCTTCCTCTTCTGCCAGTATTTGTATGCACCAACCGTTCCCGCAGCAGCTATAACAGAAACCAATGCACTGATAACCATCACTAGAACCACATTCATTTTCTTGTTGGCAGAACCACTCTTTGAGCTAGAAGTCATACCAGAATCTACAACTGGAACAGCTGTCAACATAACATTGGTGGCCATAACTCAGAAATGGCATGAAGAGGACATGATAGATGCAAAATATATTGTTGAAGATAAAATTCAGAGATAAGCATGCTGAAAATTTGGTCTTTTTAAAAAAAAAAAAGAAAAAAAGAAAAATTGGACAAATCTGCTAATAAGACTTTAAAAAGCAATTCTCCTCACCACTACAGCACTAAATCTGTGAATTAGGATGAAAATTGTGAATGCAAAAACATTAAATATATACAAAGCAGAGAGTGAGAAGGGGGGGGGGTTGAGGAGGAGGGAGTGGTGGAGACAGAGAGAGAGAGAGATGGACAGCTGACCAGCAGCAGCTCTACATTGCTCACATATGAATGTGGCATTGAACTCCTTCTCCTTAAAATGTATAGATTTTCCATCAATAAAATCATCAAGGCACAGCTCCCACTCATCAAAAACATCATCAGATTTTATCCTGTCCATCTCATAGAGACCACAGCGCTTGCACTTATTTTCTGTAAGCTCTGTCAGAGGCTGCAAGTGGAATAAAGTATTATGGTTAATTTCCCAAAAACAAACACTTCTCTTGTCAGCTAGGCTTCTGTATTTAAAGCTGAAACATTGACAGATGGCAGTTGAAAGACCCTCTGTCAGTGAAGTAGAAGTTTGAGGCAAAAACAGGGACAAGAGGGTCCTTGGTTGCTCTTAGGACTTGCAGACAAGAGAGGATTATGGATTTGCTGAACAAGTGCCTTAGCATTTACAATAGGTTGTAATTTTCTGCTTAGGAGAGACATTGCAGGCAAACTCTCATAATCGTCAGCATAGAGGTGATGATGAGAAAAGTTCAAAACTAAAAGAAGTCAAATTGCAAAGCTAAAAACCAGCCATAAGCTCAAAATATGTGCTTTGTCAACCTTATCGGAAAATAATGACCATCTATTCTTATCCCAAAATTACACAGCCCAGATTTGGCAACATTTTCTCTCTTTCTTAAATATCAGCAAGCCTCCAACAGCCAATCTTGAGTCCTTCTGGTCGACTTGGACAAATGACTCACATCCTCCTATTCGGCAAGGCAGGGACCACTCATCTGCAGCAGGCATCTGACATATTTGGAAAGAGTGTAATAACAGAATTTTCAACACTATCACCCGAGATGCCACAGTAGCTAATCACATCAGAGGTAACTTTCTCCACTGGACCTTCTAATTGACAGAAAAGCTGGTAAATAGGATATCTATTATCAGTTCCATACTGGTTTTGTAAGAATTTCATTCTAAACTTTGTATATCTTTCATCATTCAATGAAAATTAGGGGGGAACTTTAGGCCTCCTATTTCAAAGATAGTAATTAAAAAAGCTGATGTCAATGCTGAAGAAAAGCCAGATATAGCAAGGAGGATGTCATCTCCTTGAAGAACCATGTCTTGATCGTAGTCAGATGCCTTTTTTGAAGAGCATCTTCAATATAATGATGGAACTAATTGAAAGACAATGAGTTTTCAATTTTTTATTTTTTTTAGGATTATATTCAAGTATGTTTGAAACTAATTGGAATATAATTATCTGCCTTTCTATAGTTTAAGTATGGAGGTAAAAAATCTGTGATCCCGCTCAGACATTGAGCAAAATATTCAAGCATGCCTATGCCTTCATCACATTACAATTATCCATGCAAAATTTAGTGAAGAATTGCTGTATGTTGATGATTTGCCAAGAACGTCTTTGATTCAGTGCTTAAATCACAAGGCCACCTTATAATTTGGAAAACAATATGGTACTTTGTAGAGTATGGACTCCCAAAATTTGAGTTCCATGCTCAGCCATTAAAAAAAAGAGTTTCAACCTAATTGCTTAAATGAGTGTGCTTATATACCAGAGAGGACATTATGGAGGTTTTGTGCTCTTGAGAATATATACTTGTTCTGGATGCTTAAGATTGACATTGTTGCTAGGGTGATGTCAAGAGTTGTATACAACTGTTAAGCCCTCTAGATGATCAAAGACATCATGTCTTGAATTTCTTAAGAAGAGGCATGATAAGATAAACATGGATTGATTTCTATTTATTCTTCATACCAGTCAAAAACAACAAATAAAGCATCAATTATTCAGGGAATTTTTAATGTAAATTGATGAATTATTAGCAGCAAAATCAAGTAAACCTTTTAAACTGCAAAAGGTGTGATGATCTAAAATAAGTTATATGCAGAGTTACTCTTGAATGATGAATTATAGGAGAAAAATTCATTTTTCAATCGACTTCGGAGGCAAATGGGAAAATATATCTTTCTTCAGTTCAGAAGAAAAGAATACAGTCTCAAGTTAACATTTTTATAGGCTCGATCTCATCTTTACAAGAATTTCTAAGATCTTAAATATGGCCATGGCAATGATTAGGGCTATTGAATCAACATACCACAACCTATTAGAACTTAGAGCAAGAAAAACAAATACAACACAAGGCTCTCTATTCCCCACATAAGTACAGCAGCCAGTTGGGCATTGCTGACTCTGCTGAGGCTAATATCTTTCAAATATTTTGGTTTTAACCATATCTAGCCTGCCTTGCCACCCCTCCAACCCCAACCAAAAAAAAAAAGCTTACATGAAACCAAAAATTCTAGAAGAGTGCAGAATTGAAAATGGACAGGATTCACTTATTAACATTCCAAAAAGAGCAAAACTCATGAACTTTTATATTTTTTCAATTTTTCTTGGTTGGAACCCATAACCTTTTCCCTGCGCTTGAGCTGAGGAGAGGGGTACCAACTAGCGAACCCAATTCCCAATAACAAACTTCTAGAAAAACTAGTTTGAATCAGCAGTAGAACATGAGGCCGCTATAAAATGAGGAGACAATAGTAGAATCGGAAAACAATAACCTTATTAACACACATACCAAATTATTCATCCTTTTTTTCTCTAAGCATTCAAGAGAAGGCATATTCCAATTATAATTCAGAATAAGCTTACAACAGTCATGATTATTCAGCAAAGGTGCTCCCCTGGGACCAACCATATATACCTTTGTTTGTTGCAAATTAAATTGACCAAAGGAAAACAATATATATAGCTATGAAGTAATTCTCGCACACAAGCACAGTTAATTAGGGCTAACCACTAACAGATAGGAGAATGATTGTTGTTTATGCATTTAGTACTAACTTGATTTATCTAAGGTTATTCACACTACACCAAGAGAAAATAGTAATTGTGGATGATAAATAAAAAAACATAGCATAATTATGAAACATTGACGAATTCAGAGTAATCTACATAATGGAAGAATTGCAGACCTGCCAAGATTCTTTGCCCTTGAAAGTATAGAGGAAGTGTTTTTCCTTCACATCTGGCAGGATTATCTTGTTCTCTCCTTTACAATAAAAATAAATGGTTGGTTTTCGAGCCAGAAATTCATGCGTTTTAAAAATCTGGATTGACCCAAGTGTAACAGTCTCTGTTGAGAAACTTCCTGCAAAGAAAGTCTTCAAAACCTCCACCACATAATGATAGAAACCAATACAAATACATAATTGACAACTTGATAGCATTTTCCAGCAAGGCATCATATCACACCAATCATCATGCTTCATTGTGTTTATGAATTTTAATCTTTTCAATAAATATATAAACGTATGCAAAGAAAACCATATCTTCTTTTCAGTTTGCACTGAAATATTGTCTATTCTATCAACTGCTGCAAACTCCACTATAGCTCAATTTCCAAATTTTCCTATTCTTCCTAAACACCTTTAGGCTTGGATGTATATTCCATATCTTTCATGGTAGATATAGTAAGCCACAAATTTATATGGGCAAAGGAGCTACACATGCAACAATCAAGCACTGTATGTCAACCTGCACCCTCAAGCTCATATTAAGTATTTTTGAGGAAAAAGGGAAAAAAAAATCAATGAACAATGAAGAATCTGATGAACAATAATAATTTCACACCTACCCTAAACAAAACTTGTACTTTCACCATGTGATGCTTAAATAAATTAATCTCCAAACTCCCAACTCTTGTTTTCGTCATTTTACTTGTAAATCCCGAAAATCATATCTAAAATTTAAGTAGAGTTTAGCATCAGTTCAAACTCTATTCTTTATCTTCCTCTTTCTCACCACGTCAATTGGAAGCCTATGAAATCTCCCAACGTTTCCCAGAAAATTCTAATAACAACATATGCAGACAATCAATTTTCTCTCTTTTCCCTTTTCAAATAAGAGGGAAATCCACACAAAGTATCTGCAAATACTTTCCCTTTTCAAATAAGAGGGAAATCCACACAAAGTATCTGCAAATACATACATACATACATCAAGAAAAAGGTAGAGAAATTGATTTCTTTACCGGGAACAGAGCTCGAAATGATGTAAAAAATGAGCAGGAGACGAGAAAATGGGGTCTGGGGAAGAAGAACACATCTGGGCCTCTTCATATAGATCGAATGTTGGACCAACGAGAGAAAGGGGAGGAGGCGGGAGGAGAGGGGGAGGAGACGCCAGAGAGCGGAGAGGTCTCGAGGAGGAGGAGAGTGGAGAGAAGGGCGGGAATTGGGTTCTCCCCGGTGCCTAGGAAGGCGTCGTGGGAGAATGGCAATGGCCACAAAGGGCAGGGATCTTGCTACGCATGGGAATCGAAAGGGAAACGAGTTCAATTGGCGAAAATGACAAAAATACACTTTGATCCTTCACATTTTCATGAATAGTACTTGGGTCCAAAACTAAAAAAATTTTAAGTAGCACTATCAAATTAATTTATCACAGTGATGCGGTCCGGTTGCTGCCTAAATTTGTAAGGCAAAGTTTAGCATAAATTATCATGTGATCATTATATGATAACTAATAGATGATGTTGTTCCTTGAGTATCTCTTTCTTTTAATTAGACCACGAGAGAGTACTCTAAGAAATCCTAGCACAATTGGTGGAGAGGTTTGGAGTTCTTGTGGCAAAGAGGAATCTAATCCTCCACCATGCCAACCACCAAAGGTAGCTCCCAATCCTCCTTATCCACTCCCTCCATTCTTTTTGTCAACGTTGATGCTACTCTCTCTCTCCTCTCTACACCCAACAGCTTTCAAGCATGAAGATAATGCCCACATGGAGGGTTGATCAAGCAGCTTAGAGGTTGCATAGAGGAGACTACATTCATTTTGAGGTGGAAGCCCTTCCGCTTCAATGATTAAGAGTCTAGCTCTAGCAACTTAGGCTCTAAGAGCTCTAAGATTAGGACTTGTTAGAACTAAGTCTTCACCCACTTCATGATATCCTCCTTGCTTGCGAACATTCTCGGCCGTGGCCTACTCAGTGACTCTGACAACACTATCCTAAATCAATACACACCTCCTTCCCTCATCATGCACTATGCTATCATGGTTTTTGATGCTACATATCTCAATAACTCCACTAGCATCAATGACATCAACACCATTACTGTCTCCTTTGCCATTATTGCCATCACCACCGGTTGCTCTAGCTAAAAGTTTGATAGATGTATCTCGAAATCCATATCGATTAGTATGCTAAGGGACTTGATGTCCTTATGGATGATGTTGCTAAGAAAACTAGATCACCGACCATATTGAACACAATGAGGTGGTGCATGGGCGACTTAAGGACGTGGCCATCCTAGCAAAATGCTTAATGATGTTATCAGCTTATTGCTAGACATATAATTATCAATTAACAATAAAAAATCTAGCTATCGACTGGTATAGTATCTTGTGTATCCCCTTGACACCATGAAGTTCGGATACTTCACCTTACTCAATGATGTTATCACTTTCAAAATGTCACCCTCTTGATCATGATCGCCTCGTTGGCCAATACCAGTGACTATGATGAGGCCTAGCATGAACTAGTCCAGGTGTTGGAGGCAGCAATACTAGTTGGGAAATGTGGGTATTTGTATAGATGGGAGGATTGTGTGGCCTTCGCAAGGATGGACTAAAGGAAGGGATAGACAACGACCATGATCTTGTTGCATCTCTATAATAAAGAAGATAAAAAAGAATAGATAAAATAGATAAGAAGAATTGTCGAGCTTGAATTCTAAATTTTAAGATTCATAATTTTTGATAAGAATTTGGAGAAATTTTCCTTAAAATTACTTGATTTCCACTTCTATTTAGATCAAGTAATACAAAAAATGATTTTTTGTTTAATTCATCAAGAATTCAATTTTCTTGAAGGAATCTTTTAGAATTTTAGTTTAGAGGGATATAAGAAGAAATAAATTTGGATATAAATAAAGAAAAAAATCTGAAATTCATCATGGACTGTAAGCCTGGGATGTGCAACGTATAATGCCTACGTACGAAACGATTTTGATGCTTTCATATTAAATCCAAGCCTAAATTTGCAAGTCTAGAATTTGCAAAGAGCTAAATCATTGGATCACCACATGCATCACAATCTCAGAATAATCATGACGATTAGAAAACGGTGTCCGGAACAGAAGAAACCTACATATGACGTAGAGGAAGGTGCCGGCAAACAATGAAACAAAATATGGAAGGGAGCAAAGCCCATGAAGGAAGAGAATCTTGAAGGAGTTTCTGATGCTTTTGTTGTTCCGCTAGCTGCAACTGCCTGCTTGGTGATCTCATCTCAGAACCACGGAGGCATGGAGACCCCCTTCTTGAACATAGCAATCCAAATTGGCCTCCATGAGTATCTATCTGCATGAGCACCCCGGCCTTCTGGCGAGCCTTGTCTGAGCCCCGAATCGACAAATCGGCGAGCACAGAAGAGAATTCGTGCTTCCTCGCAGCCTCCCTCAGACACTCCTCACTCGCCGCGAACAATGTGATTAGAATTTCCGCGGCGCTCTCCCTGCTCACCATGCATCCCGACGTCAGCCCATCCACCAGCAAGCCGACAACTCCATCGACCGCCCGAATTGCCTGGATGCCTTCCTCGAACCTTGCCATGAGGCCAAGTATTGCAAGGGAAGGGCCGGCGAGGTCCCGTGCGGGTCCTTCCATGATCTGAACCAGGGCAAGCACCGCTCCGGCCCGGATAGCGAGGGTGCAGTTGCCGTGGAACTGCACCAGCTCAGACAAAGAGCTGAGAAGGTGGTGGGCCGCAGAGCTGTTGGAATGGCTTTTGAGCGCTTGGATGACCACTTCCACGGTGCCCGCGACGCCGAAAGGTGCCTTGTTCTTGACCAGCATGGCGAGGCTGCAGAGAAGGAAGGCGGCCAGCTTGCCGGCCTGCGGCGAGCTGGGGGAGAAGATGATGGAGTTGAGGTGGTGGATGATGTTGGCTTCGACCAAGGACTGCTTGAGGTTGGGGTTGAGGGAGAGGTTGAAGAGCACGGAGAGGGAGAGGGTCTGGGTGAGGGTGGAGGGGGACTGGGAGAGGGCGAGGATGTGGGGGATGGCGTCCTGTGTCTGGGCGAGGAGGTTCCTGTTGTGAGTGCTGACCTTGGTGAGGGAAGAGAGCGCCTGCAGGGCATCATTATGAGCTTCCGGGGAATCCGACTGCACCTGAGACATCCACTCAGCCATGGTGTCCGCCGTTTTGTTTCCTCTATCCATTCTTCTTCTCCCAGTGGTATTTTGGGGAGAGATCTTCTTCTCTTGGTGGTATTTTATGATATTTGTAAATAAATTTTATTAGTATGTTAGGAGTGCAGTTGTTAGATGGTGTTTTATTATCTGATACTTCATCGAATAAGATGAAGTTAATATTTTTATTATTATTAGAGAATTTAGATTTCGCTCGTAGACTCAATTGGCACAATGCAGTACTAGCTTGTTTGTACAGAGCTATGTGTTGGAGTTTTTATGCTGATCAGAGCGAGATTTGTGGTTATCTTGTATTATTACAGGTATGTGAATTAAAAATTTTTATCGTTATCGATATTCTATTGTAGCTCAGATTGGGTATATCATGTATGATTTTTTTTAAATTTGTAGATTTGGGTATGAAAGCGTATACCGACTATCAGTCTATTACGACGATAGTTGCTCGAGATGCCACCGGAGCAGCATGATCCTGATGTTCTATTCAGACTAGACGGATCATTGGGATATATGTATAAAAATATTACTTCTTTTATTTAAAATTTAGTACTATTTTAAATTCGATAAAATTTATTTAACATGTGTAAACTGTGAAACAGATGGAACGTTGCATTCAACGTTCATCACGTATCGACAAGAGTGGCACGGGTTTATAGGTGCCAACTGGATACATTAGTTGATACATATAGATGGATAAATTTGATTTATTTACAAATATCATTTTATAGTATTCATAATCTATTAAAATTTTAGCTTACTAATTTTATTTTTATTTTAACTCTATCAATTTTTGTGGGAGCCATATACAGACGAGATATTGGCTATATTGCCACAGATGTGTACAGTTGGACATGATATATGGACTGCTAAGATACTACTTATTTGTTTTGATGTGGTGGAGTGGCATCTTTCAGATCGTGTCATGCGGCAGTTTGGCCAGATTCAGAGCATCTCAGAGTAGTTTGATATCAGCCAGAGACTTCATCGTATTGATCGATGAGGGAGAGCTCGTATTGACTGGCGTATCAGACATGCAGAGTACATCACCATTTGGGATGCATGTCGAGATCACATAGTTCATGGTGATCCTATTTTGAGAGGTCGTCTATATATCGAAGACTACATGGCTTAATTTCTTAGCATTACAGTGCGAGTCATTGGATAGCTTCGGTATGCAGTTCCAGGGTATGAGGATGAGAGTTCTACTGTACGTCTTTTGGTAAGATCACGAAAATTATACTTTATTTATTTCTAATAATTTAAGTTAAAAAATATTTTATGTAGTTCTGTTATATTTTTATTTTATATTTTATAATATATTGTTAATTTTATTTTTATTACGTAAACTGATTCTATGTCAGGTCTTATGTTGGATGCTCGTCGTGCTTTATCTACGGCTGATGAGGACGAGCGAATCCACATACTACGTGAGATAGAGAGAATAAGTTCGGGACCATTGGTGGTGATTGGCGTTGACCCAGATAGCTGTGCGTCTTGGTATGGGGCAGCCGATGCGTCACATATGAGATATACGCCATCATCATATGTTTCACATATGCCATCACCGCATATTCCACAGATGTCATCACTTGATCTATGGATGACAGAGCCTTCTTCTTCCTACATACCCCAGATAACATCACCGAGTACCAATTGGCCACATGAGTATGACATTTTCTTTTCAGGGCCATCCGTAAATTCAGATGAGGGGATTGAGGGTGTCACTCAGTCCGCAAATGCTCCGACAGCACAGCAGATCATTTCTGAAGAGATTGAGGAGGTTATTCTTGAGCAGCATGACCAGCAGACCTCCATTGATATAGAGGAGCCATCACAGCAGATACAGGAGTAGGAGCGGCCGTTGAGGATCTTCCTTAGAAGGTCCAAGCGACCACGGGCATCACGATATCCTTGTGGGACTTAGTATTTTTTAGATTTATATTTAGTATTTTTGAAACTTTTATTGTACTATTTTTTTATATTTGATATTTTTTATTCTATTTTATATTATTAATCATTATTTTTATCAAAGATTATTTTAATTTCAAGTGATCGGATGTTATGCTTTGTGAACATGGATACACATAGTCTCATGTGTCTTAGAAGATTAGGAGAGAAAAAGTTATGCTAAAAGGGCTATAGAAATTATAACGTACATAATAATAATATATCTGATAATTTAATTATATTTTTTAAAATATTCAAAAATAAATAAAATCAGACAAGTCGGTAGGGCACGAACCGCTACGTACAGTGCGATATGGGTCGGTACAAGTCGGCAAGGCATCAGTATGATATGGTGCTTTTACCAACCGCTCGGTGCGATGCGGTTTGGATCGGTATAAGTCAGTACAGTACTGGTACTGATCGGTATGGGGATGATACGGATTAGTTTTTTGATCGGTACTGATCGGTACGGAGATGACACTGATCGGTGTGATGTAGTTTAGATTAGTACATTTCCACTTGGTGCTTCGTGTTTTTTCTCTTCCTTAAAGTATTTTTCACGTAAAAGTTTATTGTTCCTATTCTCTTAGTTGTTTGATTTTTTATATTTATTGGGTTGTTGTTTGCCATTGTACATTGTGCTTGTGAAATATTATCAATACCTTACCTAAGAGGGGAAGAAAGCACTCACTCCTTCCCAATAAGTAGTATCAGAGCTATAGTTGGTGCGTATAAGGTATTTTATAAAATTCCTAAGTTAGTAATGGAGGTAAATATAAATAGAATGGTGAGCCTAAATGGTGATAATTGGAGACATGAAAGGGCAAGATGTTAGACTTACTTTATTGTAAGGAGATGCATGCTCCCTTAGAAGATGATGATGCCAAGCCTAAAGATACGACCAATGAGAAGTAAAAATTTTTGCACCGATAATGTGTTGGCTTTATTCGATAATGGTTGGATGACAATATTTACCATCATGTAGACAATGAAATATTTGCTATTATACTTTGGAGGAAGCTTAAAGATTTGTACGAGAGAAAAACCACTAATAATAAAATTTATATGTTTAAAAAGCTTGTTAATATTATTATAATATAATATAATATAATATTATATTGATATATTATTATATTATAATATATTATATTATTTTATTAAATATATTATATTATATTAATATTTTATTTTAATATAATATATATTTTATAATATGATTATATATTAATATAATATATTATATTATATTAGTATATATTATTATATATAAAATCTTATATTATTATATTATTATAGTATTATACAAATATTATGATATAATTATATTGTTATATATTATTATAATAATATATTATATTATATTAATATCTTATATTTTATAATAAAATATATATTATATTATTATTATTATTATATTTTAATATCTTATAATAATTTTTTATAATATTATAATATAATATTCTTTTTTATTTTATAATATATAATATTAAAATATAGTATAGTAATTATATTATATTATAATATACTATATTAAAATATAATATAGTACATTATATTGTAATAATGTATTATAATATCTAATATAAATATTATTATATATTATATTATATTATTATTATGATATATTATATTATACTTTATATATTATTATATTATATTATTATTAAATGATGACTTTAATTTTTAATTTTTTATTTTTTTTGTGGTGGTCGCCCCAGGTATATTTTTTTGTTATTTTTTTAGATATTTAATAAATAAAAATACTAAAAGAAATTATATTTTTGAATGACGTTTTCAAAGACGCAATTTTTTATAGCATTTTTTTTTGAGATCTTTTTTTTGAGATATTTTTTATTAAGAAAAATTAAAAATATCGTTCCAAATGGTATTTTCATCGTATGAATTTTTTTTTTATATCTGTGATAGGTGATGTGACATTATAAAATACCATTTGAAATAATGTTTTACATATTTACATTAGTTTGATAAATAAATTAGATAATATATTAATTTTGTAAGTAAATTTTTTTTTTATATTATTTAGATAATAAATTTTTGAATTGGATGACGCACCATACTTCTCATTTACTCCAACCATAAAACGCCACTACACCATCGACACGTGACCCAACTCATAAAAAATACACGGAAAAGCAGATGGACGGTCTCGCGTGCCACTGCGGCATTTGCTTGGAGATAAAGGAAGGCTCATCCGATGTCCTCACATGTCACCGCGTTAACAGAGCGCATCGCCTCCAAACAATCTCCTCCTATATATAAACATCCACGGGAGAAAGGCGCTCCCCGTTGTGATCTCTGTCGCTTTCGTCTTCATCGTTCCGGAATCGTGAACGATTAATCTCCGAGAAACGGTGTGGTTTTTGCGCCTCTATATTGTGTGTATTTCCCCTTATATTGATCTGTTGGTTTATTTGGATTTTTGGGACCGATTGCATGATGAATCCAATCGTTACTTTGTTGTTTTCCATGTATTTGAGCATCATGTGGCGATTCTTTAATAGGAAAAATGTGAATCATCTGAAATTTTGTGTATTGTCGTTCTATTTGGTTCTAGTATGTTGGAGTTTGTTGTCGATGAGGAAAAAATTGGGATTTTTGTTTTGGATAGGGTATTAGAAATTCTGAATAATTTCTAATCAAAGACCTATATCAAAAAAATTAAAAGTAAAAGAGTTACCTCGTAACGAGGTGATGGTTGCAGTGTTCTTTTATTTTGTTGATCCAATATTAATTTAAAATAAAAAAAAATGATTGAGATTAGTCGTTATATTTCGATATTTGCTTTGCATTAGGTGAATCGGGCCTCAAAATTATTGAGTAGAGGAATCTTGACGTTTTTCAAAATTATTTGGGTTGTATCGGGGTGAAGTATGTTTATAAATGCTGATGGGCTGATTATTCTTGGATTTGGTGTGCTGATGATATAGACATGGTTTCTTGAATCGGCGATGGTAGTGGTGAGTACAAGTTATTCGTCACTTGTTGGATTTGGAGAAATGCTCTCCCTTTTCTTGTGTTTGAGGGGGTTAGAGTGAGTGTAAGAGGACCCCATTGTCAGAAACTTGGTTAAGACTTTTTTTTTTTTTTTTTTCCTTTTTAGGGAACTTGGTTAAGACTTGAGAAAGTGTTATCTAAATGAAAACAAGCGTCGCAGAGTCAGCATCCCATGATGTACACTAAAGTGATATTATATGGGCTTGGTTATGACTTCAGCATTCTGCACCTTTGATGCCGAGGCAGCTAAGATGCATGACTCCTAATCATGCATGCATGGACATACTCCTGCATTCATTCTTGCACACTCCCCCCCCCCCCCACCAGATTGCCCGCTTCAACAACCTCCAAAGTATCATGACCCTCCTCTCCTTCCTTCTTCTCCCCCTCTTAGATCTTCGTCTCTTGATCTCCTCCTCGTATGCTCTTAAATATTTTTTTTAAAATAATTTAAAATTTAAGTATTACTCTTCCGAGAAGCTTCCGTTTATATATATATATATTAGATTACTTCTATATTTGATAGAAAAGTAAATCTTCGGCTGTAAATCAAGAAGAATACATGCAGTGAGCTATTTCTGCATAAATTAATATGTAAATAAAATATTAAAGAATTAGAAAGAAATCAAAAAATATTAAATAACTAATAAATAAAAATCTATTATCCTGAATGCAAAGGCCCCATAGAAAAATAAGGTGGGATAGGATGGTGTTGGATAGACGAAGGGAATGAGCCTATGTGAGTTAAACATAGATAATAATGGAAGAATGATGCAACCACTCATAGGTGAAGATGAAGTTAATAAAAATGCTATTTATTTGTTCTTATTTAAATATTGTATAACTGATAAATTTCAAAATTTTTATTTTTTTGTGCTAAGTTAGGAAGCCTTTTAAATGCCAATTGCACTTCATATAGCAGATGTTTGAAAAATGCATATAGATGCTTGGTTTAATCTTAAATTACTAACAGACTAAATGGCAAACTTTGTATCAATTTGTGAAAGTTAACGAATTCATATGCCCATGAGAAAAAATATTATGGATTGTTGATCGAATCTAAAATAGCTTGTATATCCACGAGGCACAAGCATATATAGAATTTTTTTTTATTTTTTTTTTAGTCAAATATGAATCCTTTAGTTACTTGTAGTTCCTTGGTGAGATTACGTGAAAGAAAGTGGCGGGGGAAATGGCTTGAAGTGAGAAACGGTTCGTTTGCTTTGGGTTGTAGGCTCGTAGCCCATCCATATTAGCCGCCGCACTCTTGCGTTCTTGTCGCTCGAAGGGTTCAATACAAACCCTCTACCTTGCTAGCCGTGGTGACAGACGATGGTCCTCTTCTTCGATCTCAGCGTCCCCTATCTCGAGAGGGAGGACGCCGCCGCACCGAAGAACAAGGCCCGACGGGACGCGCGGCTGAAGGCGGTGGTGAAGCCCATGGAGCTTGGCTACACCGCCGTCGCCTACGACCGCCCCTTCCGCGATGTCATGTCCGACGCCGACCACTGTAAGATCCCCCCTTTCCCCTCTCCTCTCTCCTCGGCGCTGCGCCCGCCCTTGCCTCCACCGTCGCCTTCCACCGCGACATCCTCGGCGTCCCCCTCTCCGCCCCCTTCCGCCAGTACTCCCGCCTCACCGTCTCCATTAGCGCCAAGTCCGCCGCCGCGGCCCTCCACCCCGGGAACCCTGTGCTTAGGACCTATGACATCACAGCCGTCCGGCCTTTCAACCAGGTGGCCTTCGACGAGGCCTGCAAGTTCTCTGAGATACAATGCTTATTGCTTGTTTATATTCCTTTACTTTCGCATATAGTACTAGATTATCTTAAAACGCAATTGCTTGGTGGTTTCCTTCTTTCATTCTTCTTTGTAATGCACTGATACTAAGTCCTAAGGATACGTTTTAGTTACCACCATTTTTCAATATGAATTTTCCGGACACGACAGTTATGATATTGAAAAAATGATTAAAGTGTAAATATACATCAAAATCGAATCTTAGTAACGTGCTTTAGTCCTGATATTATGACTTTCACGAGATGGAACAAGAAGGGTCGATGGTCATTGAGATATCTGTACCGACTAGCTTCCTTCCTCTATCAAATCAGCATCTTACCTTCTCTTGGGGTGGGGCACTTGTTTTCATTGATACTTGAAAGAGTAGATTCGCCTAAAGCCCTTAGGCAAGAGTTCGAAAGTTTTCTTTTCGACTTAAGCTTTTTATTTTTTTTTTTATTTTTATTTTTTTGAGTATGCGCAATCCATAATATTAGACCAAAAAATGTACCCAACAAACCCCTCCTCTATTCTTCCTGACATTTACTAACCCAATCAGTTTCTCGCTGTTTTACTTGACCCGTCATTTTATTCGCCATCCATGAAGACCCCAATCTTCCTCAATCAATGGTTTCCTAAATTATTTTTTCTAATTTTATTAAATCACAACACCTAATAACAGGTTCTTCAAAAAAAAAAAAAAAAAAATGCTGTGCTCTTGTCTTGTCCTGATGTTATTTTCTTTCTGTATTAAGAACAATGCGTTTGAGACTCTACTTTATTCATGAGCACACATATAAACATATTTAATGGAGCATACATGCCAAATTATGTGTTGATCAAGGCTTTTATCTTTTCTTGTATCAGTCCGTTTTTGAGAATTCATCATGTATTAGCTTGAAATCTTGCAGCCATATGATCATCAAAGACCAACAAGTAAAAGAAAACAGTAATAAAGCTCTAGTTGCTGATGTATCAACAGATGTGCACCAATTACTTGGAATCAATGGAACATCTGTGGTAACTTGTAGTAGTGATGAGAAAGCAAAATCCTACAAGTGATGACAGAGCAAAATCCCATAAAAAAGCTGACTTACGACCTTTTCCTAGAGGAGGGAAAAAAGTCAAAGGACATACAGAATTACTTTAAATCATCTCAGGAACGAGCCATCTAACTAAACATTCTAGGAAGAACCAAAAGAGCATGCTATCACCAATAACAGATAACCACAAAAATTGGGGCAAAATACGTCAATGTTAAACAGGTTCTGTATTCTCATCACTATATGAACTCCATCTACAATCATCTGAAAAGGAAAATAACATTCCATACCCTCTTACTTTGCTTTATGGTTTTAAATTCCAATTGCGTTCCCACATTAGATGGAATATTAAATAGAACTCGCGCTTTCTAATACTCAATGGACATGTCTGTCTATAGGTGATAGAAAAATGAATAATGAATATGAGACCAAGATTAATAAATTATTTATGCTGTGCTTATTTGTGTGTGCTTTGTGCTATGTGTGCAAGAATGCATGCAGGAGTATGTCCATGCATGCATGATTAGGAGTCATGCATCTTAGCTGCCTCGGCATCAAAGGTGCAGAATGCTGAAGTCATAACCAAGCCCATATAATATCACTTTAGTGTACATCATGGGATGCTGACTCTGCGACGCTTGTTTTCATTTAGATAACACTTTCGAATGCAAGGTTACTCATTCTGCCCTCTGACAGCCCTTTTCATGGTAATTTTACTTGAACACTTTCTCAAGTCTTAACCAAGTTTCTAACAATGGGGTCCTCTTACACTCACTCTCACCCCCTCAAACACAAGAAAAGGGAGAGCATTTCTCCAAATCCAACAAGTGATGAATAACTTGTACTCACCACTACCATCGCCGATTCAAGAAACCATGTCTATATCATCAGCACACCAAATCCAAGAATAATCAGCCCATCTGCATTTATAAACATGATACTATTATTTTTATTTGCTCTATGGTTTCTTGAATAATTTGCTCTATGGTTTGATCAGAGTTCTCCTCAATCTCCATCTGAGACTGACCGTACTCAACTTTAAGTGCCTTCAGCATCTGCTTGGCATCCTTAATTCTTTCCGACTCTATTCTTGCCTCCTCTGTCGATTTCTTTTGCTGCTTGTGCAAGTTCACTAAGGTATCCTCGCAGGACTTAATGGCTTTTGCTGCGATCAAAGCTCGGGCGTCATCATCTTCAATGACTGCACTGGTATTGAAAGTATCTTGTAATGAAGAAACTTCCTCTTGCAACTCGGTCATCTGCCTTTCTATGTCCCAATATTTTTTCAGCCCACTCTCATAAGAGCTCTTGACAAATTCCTTCTCAGTTTGTAGTACTAAGATTTCCTTCTGAAGCCTGTCTATCTCTTCCTGTGCCTTCTCTTTACTAATTTGAGAGCTAATCCTCTTATGGTTTGTCTTCTTCAAGACGGGCTGGTTTTCCTTGTGTATTCTTCTCAAACTAAATGGTGGGATTTCTGCAGGTGGCTTGGGAAGTTTAATGTTATCGACAGAAGGGATTTGCTTTGTAGAGCTATCATCATCATCATCATCCACATCAAACTGGACTTGATCAGGGAAAGCAGTTGCAATTGTGTGGTTGGCCTTGTGCAATTCTCCTGATATTCGATCATACCTATCGGCCAATGCTTTGTATGCTTTGTAGGTTTCATCAACAAAGTTCAAGAGCTCTGGTCTCCTTCTAAAGTACAGCTCTGCCTTCTTAGCAAAGGAATCAGCATCCGCCTCTATGAGCTTGATCATGGATTTTACCTTCTCCTCCATCTCTGCAGACCAAAAAGTCCTGAACTTTACATTATCAACTACAAAAACACAAATATGTAGCATTCTCTTGGGTGGGGGAGGACATAGTGAGTATATACAATATCAAATGCAACTTTGTTAAATATTATTTTGATCATTTGCAATTAGTTAAGCAACAATGCAACTTATAATCCCTTTTCTCAAAAAGATATAGGAGATCACAAAAAAAAAAAAAAAAAAAAAAAAAAAAAACGTCAAAGCTGTGGGGGTGGGGGGTGGAGAGAGAGAGAGTATCAGAAGGGTTGTTCACTCTGTGCAAAGGACAAGAAGATAAAAGTACAGACTTCCTCGTTCCTAGTTTCATAAAACTCATGAAAAGTATTGTTTACCTTCCTTCTCAAAAGGTCATTTTGAGTGACAGATAAGATATCAGTTAATTTTGGAATTGAGCCTACCGATAGACACATATACTACAACAATGACGATATCATTTAAGAGAATGGCTTACCTTGATTAAGGGGATACAAATTCTGAAATATTTTGCCGAATGATTTGTAGCCTTCAATAGAATAGATATATATATTCATACATTACTTAATAAGTTCAACACATTGTCAAGATTAAAGTGTCAAACAATTGCTATAGTAGAATGAATCAAATAAAGAAATTATGTTGTCATTTTTTTATCAAAAATAAATGAATATAGATGCCATAGAAAAAATAATCTACTCCACTATGTATTCTAATATAAAAGCCAAACTTTCAGAATGTTGAGTCTATAGGACGTGGTGTTCTCTATCTCTATGTGCTAAACCAAGTCTAATTATAAGTTACCAACCCCATGGTGTTCAGTTTTGAGGCAAAGGAACAAGAAAAGTGCATCTTAGAAAGTTGGAAGCATATTTATCAAAATACATAAAAAATATAAAATAATTTTCAGATTGCAGGATCATAACTATTCATAGCATCTGATGTGTACATTTTGAGGTCTCTCAACACTATAATTTCTCTAATATCACATAACCATACTTTGCTTGTTTTACCTATTGCTTTGATCACTTTGGAGATATCTAATAAGAATTTACTTATTGCTATGAATGGGAGAAACAAAAAGATGCACCTCCTAAAATTCATCAAACTATACAGGTAATGAAAAGATGTCAATGAGCAACCTTCTGTACTACCTCTTGAATTCATGGGGTTATATGCCAGTCTTTAATGAAGAAATGAGCCAAAATAATTGCTTGGTGAAATTACAGAAACTCACTTCTGTTGGAATGGATATTGTTGGAAAATTATGATGAAGTCCAAATTGTAAAAAAAATTAGGGGAAGAGAGAGAAAGAGGGTTCTCTTTTTTTATTCAGTCAGACAATTTTTTGTCCCCTCAATTATCCTTCCAAAGATCCTTTCCTATGTTCAAGCAGACCAAATAACATGAAAATACTTTCACATGAAAATACTATTTATGAATCCAACATAAAGAAAACAATGGAGATCTCCTTCTTACATATATATTTTCATCAAAATATTTCACTGATCTCACATGTGGTATATGAAAATGTTCTTCAAAGGGGGAAAAAACTAATCACTGTATGAAAATGTTCTCAATGTTATTTTTATAAAGCAGCTAGATAAATAAAGTTATTTTCGAGATGGAGTCCAAATCCTCCGTATAGACCATGCAACAAAGTGATCAATTACTACTATACCATAGGCAATGCATTAAGCAAGCTCATTGGAGAACTATCCATCAATTTTGTTCCATATGAATCAATACCATTCATTCAATCATGGGTGTAGTGCACCCACTAATTCATGATTAATTTTTAGTTGGATCAAATCTATTACCGTGATAGTGGAATAGTTGACCATAAAAGCAACATGCATAAACACCATGTATTGCACCCTTTCCTGTTTTCTCAGTCTCTCTGCATGCTGCTTCGTAGCTGGACTCGTCCATTGGACCTGCCAACAATAATTACTCCTAATCCACCCTCTAATAAAAACGTACCAAAAAATAAAAATAACAATTTTTCATCCTAATTACTCACCTACGCATACAGCTTTCAGCATGTGCAAGAGCTACACACAAGAAACGCAGGCAGTAGTTGATCCGGTCAAGACCGTCTGAGCCGGCCGTTCAAATACCTGGTCCTATAATACTTATCGCGAAGTCCCTTCCGGCCTGCCTGCGAGGCGTCCTCTCGAGCGGCTCGGGTTTTCCGTTCTCGCAGACATCTCTCAGGTGCGGTTCTCTTCTCGATTCGGGATTCCAGGGTTTCTTGTCCAAATTTTCGTTCTAATCTATTGTTTCGTCGTTCGATTGGTTCGAAATTACGTCTCGCTTCTACCCTCAAGGAAGATTTTTGTGGATTTGAGATGTTTCTCCCACTCTTTGATCCTGTTAGATCTGATCTGGTTTCCTGCAGTGATCACGCACGAATGGTCTTTGTTTTTGTCTTTACAAAAGCAACACTTTTTCCTTTGTTTTGATCGAATAGGTATTAGTATTGAAATCAAATAGTATCGATGTCTGCTATATTATTTTTATGTGAGCGAGCTGTAATAGACTAGGGTTTGGAGAGATATAAAAGGGGGGAGGGATGGAGCGTTATATGTGGTCTGAAGTTTCTGATTTTTTTCAGCGTTTCCGCATTTCTTTGCCGCTTGTTATTTCCCAACCTTCTAGCTTAATTCTTGAGTCTAGTTGTTACTTTAGATAAATCTAGAGATCTGCTGAGCATTGGGGCGATCCATTCTTTTCCGCATGACTCGAGCTTTTGACATGCTCTTGGTATCAGTCTTTGATCTAAGGTTTTCTCCTAATGAAAAATTTAGCCAAGATCGGTAAGATATCGGGGTTGAGATGAGCGTCCACACGCCTAGGGTTGAAGGTTGTGCTCGGAGTCTTTCAAAGTTATGATTCTTTTCTTTTCTTTTTTTTTAAAAAAATTCAAGATTGTATGTTTGGTTTTTGAAAAGGAGATTTTTTTTTTTTATATTTTTTTATTTTTTTTGAGGAGGTTTTTGGTTGTTGAAAAGAAAACAGGGATGGTGAGGAAAGCAAGAATGTAATCACATAATTATACTCAAAAAGTTGAAATTTCCAATTTCCAATGGTTTTAGTGCTTTTGAGAAATTCGATGCAACAAGAAACACACCTAAAATGTGCACTTCTTATTGTGCCTCCAAAAAAGCAGTCCCGAACTATATTTTCTACTACCTTGATACTGTTAGTAACAAAGCTGTAACGAAAAGAACATTGCATATAGAAGTAAGCCTGACAGACAAATATGTTACATATATTTAATATCACTAGTTAGGTTTAGAAAAGGGCTGGGCTGGGTCAGGCCACACCCCTATCTGAGTCCAGCCTAAAATAATTTTTTGAACTTTGGGTTGGACTTAGGATCGAAAATATTTTAACATTTAAGGCTCGAGCCTGAGTCTGGCCCAAACCTAATCGGGTTGGCCCGAGCTCGAGCCTGAGCCTTGACCCAAACCCCCTCCCTCGCCTTCTGTTTCTCTCCTTCTTTTCTCTCTCTCTCTCGAAACTTCCACACCTCTAAGTGACTTCCTGCTTCAGCGCGAGTGCTCCCACTCCCTCTCCCTTTCGTGTAGCTGTCGTGGTTGGTGATGGCGTCGGCCACCTCCTGCTTGGGCTTCTGCTTCATGTTTCCTCGGCTAAGCTCCAAGTATCGCTTCCCTCACATGTCAATCAGGGTCAAGGTGATGCCTTCCCTCAAGTAGTCTTTGCTGCCGCCGCCAAAGCATCTCTAGATGGGGAGGGCCAGGATTAGGGTGTTCTGGGGAGGGGTGGCAAATATCGAAATATAACGACTAATCTCAATCATTTTTTTTTTCTTTAGTTTTAAATTAATATTGGATCAACAAAATAAAAGAACACCGCAACCATCACCTCGTTACGAGGAAACTCTTTTACTTTTAATTTTTTTGATATAGGTCTTTGATTAGAAATTATTCAGAATTTCTAATACCCTATCCAAAACAAAAATCCCAGCTTTTTCCTCACCGACAACAAACTCCAACATACTAGAATCAAATGGAAGGATAATACACAAAATTTCAGATGATTCACGTTTTTCCTATTAAAGAATCGCCACATGATGCTCAAATACATGGAAAACAACAAAGTAACGATTGGATTCATCATGCAATCGGTCTAAAAAATCCAAATAAACCAACAGATCAATATAAGGGGAAAAACACACAATATAGAGGCGCAAAAATCGCATCGTTTCTCGGAGATCAATCATTCACGATTCTGGAACGACGAAGACGAAAGCGACAGAGATCACAACGGGGAGCGCCTTTCTCCCGTGGATGTTAATATATAGAAGGGGATTGTTTGGAGGCGACGCGCTGTGTTAACGCGATGACGTATGAGGAGATCGGATGAGCCTTCCTTTATCTCCAAGCAAACGCCGTATTTTTTTTTTTCTGAATTGGGACGACGGGCGGGATAAACGTGAACGAACGATAAAACTAAAAGCTTGGTGGGAAGTGGGCGGGGTCCTAATCGGGGGGCGGGGGCGGGGGGGGTGGGGGGGGCGGGATCCGACAAGAACTCACGGAGGCGAATGGCCTGATCGTGGCGGTCGTCCTTGAGGAGCTTTTGGAGGAGCTCGAACGTGATGAGCAGATACTTCTCCTCCAGCAGGAAATTCACCATCCAGTTGCACAGCGACGAGCGAGGGTGCGGAGAGGCGGTCGAAACCGTGGTTGGGGCAGTTAGCGACGGTGAGGAACTCGAGGTGGGAGTAGCAGAGGTGGGGGGGAGAGGAGAGGGCAGCGACGACGATGGCGGAGACGATGGCCTGGTCGCGAATGGTGGCGACGTCAGAAGAGGGGGGTTGGAGGAGGGCATCAAGGACTGGGGCGAGGGCGGCGGCGGGTGATGGGAGGGAGGAGGGATGGTGGTGGTCGTGGGCTAACTGGGGCGGAGAAGAAGGCCGAGGAGGAGAGTAGCTGGCGATGGGAGACGGAGGGGTGGTGGTGGTTGTGGGTGTGGGGCGGGGAACAATGCCAGGCTAAATTCAGGCCTAACATGAACAGGGAAGCGTAGACAATAGCTGGGGTTTTGTGTTGCGTGTTTTTTTTTTTTAATGTTAAAAATTTTGCATTAATTGAGCTGAGGAGAGGGGTACCAACTGGCGAACCCAATTCCCAATAACAAACTTCTAGGAAAACTAGTTTGAGTCAGCAGTAGAACATGAGGCCACTATAAAATGAGGTGACAATAGTAGAATCAGAAAACAATAACCTTATTAACACACATACCAAATTATTCATCCTTTTTTTCTCTAAGCATTCAAGAGAAGGCATATTCCAATTATAATTCAGAATAAGCTTACAACAGTCATGATTATTCAGCAAAGGTGCTCCCCTGGGACCAACCATATATACCTTTGTTTGTTGCAAATTAAATTGACCAAAGGAAAACAATATATATAGCTATGAAGTAATTCTCACACACAAGCACAGTTAATTATGGCTAACCACTAACAGATAGGAGAATGATTGTTGTTTATGCATTTGGTACTAACTTGATTTATCTAAGGTTATTCACACTACACCAAGAGGACATAGTAATTGTGGATGATAAATAAAAAAACATAGCATAATTATGAAACATTGACGAATTCAGAGTAATCTACATAATGGAAGAATTGCAGACCTGCCAAGATTCTTTGCCCTTGAAAGTATAGAGGAAGTGTTTTTCCTTCACATCTGGCAGGATTATCTTGTTCTCTCCTTTACAATAAAAATAAATGGTTGGTTTTCGAGCCAGAAATTCATGCGTTTTAAAAATCTGGATTGACCCAAGTGTAACAGTCTCTGTTGAGAAACTTCCTGCAAAGAAAGTCTTCAAAACCTCCACCACATAATGATAGAAACCAATACAAATACATAATTGACAACTTGATAGCATTTTCCAGCAAGGCATCATATCACACCAATCATCATGCTTCATTGTGTTTATGAATTTTAATCTTTTCAATAAATCAATATACACGTATGCAAAGAAAACCATATCTTCTTTTCAGTTTGCACTGAAATATTGTCTATTCTATCAACTGCTGCAAACTCCACTATAGCTCAATTTCCAAATTTTCCTATTCTTCCTAAACACCTTTAGGCTTGGATGTATATTCCATATCTTTCATGGTAGATATAGTAAGCCACAAATTTATATGGGCAAAGGCTACACATGCAACAATCAAGCACTGTATGTCAACCTGCACCCTCAAGCTCATATTAAGTATTTTTGGGGAAAAAGGGAAAAAAATTAATGAACAATGAAGAATCTGATGAACAATAATAATTTCACACCTACCCTAAACAAAACTTGTATTTTCACCATGTGATGCTTAAATAAATTAATCTCCAAACTCACTGCCAACTCTTGGTTTCGTCATTTTACTTGTAAATCCCAAAAATCATATCTAAAATTTAAGTAGAATTTAGCATCAGTTCAAACTTTATTCTTTATCTTCCTCTTTCTCACCACGTGAATGGGAAGCCTATGAAATCTCCCAACATTTCCCAGAAAATTCTAATAACAACGTATGCAGACAATCAATTTTCTCTCTTTTCCCTTTTCAAATAAGAGGGAAATCCACACAAAGTTTCTGCAAATACATACATATACATACATACATATACATACATACATATATATATATATATATATATATATATATATATATATATATATATATATCAAGAAAAAGGTAGAGAAATTGATTTCTTTACCGGGAACAGAGCTCGAAATGATGTAAAAAATGAGCAGGAGACGAGAAAATGGGGTCTGGGGAAGAAGAATACATCTGGGCCTCTTCATATAGATCGAATGTTGGACCAACGAGAGAAAGGGGAGGAGGCAGGAGGGAGGAGACGCCAGAGAGCAGAGAGGTCTCGAGGAGGAGGAGAGTGGAGAGAAGGGCGGGAATTGGGTTCTCCTCCAATGCCTAAGAAGGCGTCGCGGGAGAATGGCAACGGCCACAAAGGGCAGGGATTTTGCTACGCATGGGAATGGAAAGGGAAACGAGTTCAATTCGCGAAAATGACAAAAATACACTTTGATCCTTCACATTTTCATGAATAGTACTTGGGTCCAAAATTAAAAAAATTTTAAGTAGCACTATCAAATTAATTTATCACAGCGATGTGGTCCGATTGCTGCCTAAATTTGTAAGGCAAAGTTTATCATAAATTATCATGTGATCGTTATATGATAACTAATAGATGATGTTGTTCCTCGAGTATCTCTTTCTTTTAATTAGACTATGAGAGAGTAATCTAAGAAATCCTATCACAGTTGGTGGAGAGGTTTGGAGTTCTTGTGGCAAAGAGGAATCTAATCCTCCACCATGCCAACCACGAAAGATAGCTCCCAATCCTCCTTATCCACTCCCTCCATTCTTTTTGTCAACGTTGATGAGACTCTCTCTCTCCTCTCTATACCTAACAGCTTTCAAGCATGAAGATAATGCCCACATGGAGGGTTGATCAAGCAGCTTAGAGGTTGCATAGAGGAGCCTACATTCATTTTGAGGTGGAAGCCCTTTTACTTCAATAATTAAGAGTCTAGCTCTAGCAACTTAGGCTCTAAGAGCTCTAAGATTAGGACTTGTTCGAACTAAGTCTTCACCCACTTCATGATATCCTCCTTGCTTGTGAACATTCTCGGTTGTGGCCTACTCAGTGACTCTGGCAACACTATCCTAAATCAATACACACCTCCTTCCCTCATCATGCACTATGCTATCATGGTTTCTGATGCTGCATATCTCAATAACTCCACTGGCATCAATGACATCAACACCATTACTGGCTCCTTTGCCATTATTGCTATCACCACCGGTTGCTCTAGCTAAAAGTTTGATAGATGTATCTCGAAATCTATATCGATTAGTATGCTAAGGGACTTGATGTCCTTATGGATGATATTGCTAAGAAAACTAGATCACCGACCATATTGAACACAATGAGGTGGTGCATGGGTGACTTAAGGACGTGGCCATCCTAGCAAGATGCTTAACGATGTTATCAGCTTATTGCTAGACATATAATTATCAATTAACAATAAAAAATCTAGCTATGGACTGGTATAGTATCTTGTGTATCCCCTTAACACCATGAAGTTCGGATACTTCACCTTACTCAATGATGTTATCACTTTCAAAATGTCACCCTCTTGATCATGATCGCCTCGTTGGCCAATATCAGTGACAATGATGAGGCCTAGCGTGAACTAGTCCAGGTGTTGGAGGCAGCAATGCTAGTTGGGAAATGTGGGTATTTGTATAGATGAGAGGATTGCGTGGCCTTCGCAAGGATGGACTAAAGGAAAGGATAGACAACGACCATGATCTTGTCGCATCTCTATAATAAAGAAGATAAAAAAGAATAGATAAAATAGATAAGAAGAATTATCGAGCTTGAATTCTAAATTTTAAGATTCATAATTTTTGATAAGAATTTGGAGAAATTTTCTTTAAAATTACTTGATTTCCACTTCTATTTAGATCAAGTAATACAAAAAATGATTTTTTGTTTAATTCATCAAGAATTCAATTTTCTTGAAGGAATCTTTTAGAATTTTAGTTTAGAGGGATATAAGAAGAAATAAATTTGGGTATAAATAAAGAAAAAAATCTCATGAATCTTGTTTTGCCGCTATGAAGTAGAGGACTTTGACCATCTTGTTGATTCCCATAAGCATGAAGAAGTTTTGTAAGTTTAGAAGAGATATTAGAGGGGAGAGTTTGGGCTCTGAGATGGGAAAGAGATCTCAACTAAGGCCATGGTGGGGTCAATGAGAAAAGAGGTGAGAGGAACATGGAGATAAAGGATGAAAACTTCATTTTGGCTTCGATCTTGGGATAAAGAGCCCTTCCAACATTGGCCCTTTCTCAGGGAGATGGGATTAGAAGGAAAGTTAAAGCTTGAAAAAGTGTGGAACTATTGCACCTATAATAGTATCCAATTTAGTCTTGAAGATTTCTTCTTGGTATTATTGATAAGTAATTTAGTCTTTTGAACTTATTTGTTAATGGTGTTGGGGGTAGATAATAGGGTGGATCACATTATGATAATAAATTAATTAGGCGGTGTTTATTGTTACTTTTAAAATTTTGGAGTCTATGTATCTTTGTGAAAATTTGGAGGGCTTAAAGTGTCTTTCCTCCTTTTTAAGAAGGTAATTGCTTTTATAATTTTCTTGATTCATCCCATATATAATTGCATATTAGTTAAGGATTTTCTCTCCATCTTTATTAAAAGAATAATATAGATCATCTGTTAGAATTATATACTAGCTTAGAACTCCGTGCGATGCACGGCATGTATTTTTTTTTAAATAACATTTTTGTAAATTAAAAATTTAATATAATATAAAAGATATCATGGATGATATCAAATGTTTTAAATAAAAATATAAATATTTAAAAAATATTTTATTTTATTTTATTTTATTATATATATATATTTTAAATCTATATCAATTGAGATATAAAAAAGTTATGTTTTTTAAGGTTATATTTCGTAAGTCATCTGCCCTGACTTTCATTAGGGTACTTTCATCTTCACCAGAAAGACAAGGTATGTGACAAAATATTTTTATTAGTTATAGTGATTTTTTGGATCGAAAACGGGACGTTCTTCTTATAGCATTCTAACTAAAATCAATTTATCTCATCACCACATCTCATAAAAATTTTTTAATGCATAGGCCATCCAATCCAAATAAATTTACAGCATATCAATTTAATTCAAATAAATTATAATAAATATTCTTAGCAAAATTTTTAATACAAACTTAAAAAGAAGAAGAAGAAGAAGAAGAAGAAGAAGAAAGGAAATACGCAATGCAAAACCTCAGCTATTGTCTACGCTTCCCTGTTCATGTTAGGCCTGGATTTGGCCTGGCCTTGTTCCCCGCCCCACGCCCTCAACCACCACCACCCCTCCGTCTCCCATGGCCACCTGCTCTCCTCCTCGGCTTTCTTCTCTGCACCAGTTAGCCCACGACCACCACCATCCCTCCTCCCTCCCGTCACCCGCCGCCGCCCTCACACCATTCCTTGATGCCCTTCGTGCCCTCCTCCAACCCTCCTATTCTGACCCCGCCACCGTTTGCGATCAGGTCATCCTCTCCGCCATCGCCATCGCTGCCCTCCCCTCTTCCCCCCACCTCCACTGCTCCCATCTCGAGTCCCTCATCGTCGCTAACTGCCCCAACCATGGTTCCGATCACCTCTCCGCACCCTCGCTCGTCGCTGTGCAATGGGTGGTGAATTTTTCGCTGGAGGAGAAGTATCTGCTCACCGTGTTTGAGCTCCTCCAAGAACTCCTCGAGGACAGCCGCCACGATCAGGCCATCCGCCTCCGTGAGTTCTTCTCAGATCTTGCCCACTTCCCCCCGATCAGGACCCCGCCCACTTTCCCCCGATCAGATTGTCCGCTTCAACACCCTCCGAGGTATCATGACCCCCCTCCCCTTCCTCTTTCTTCCCCTCCTAGATCTCCGTCTCTTGGTCTCCTCCCCGTATGCCTTTGAATAATTAAAAAAAAATAATTTAAAATTTAAGTATTACTCCTTCCCGAGGCTTCCGTTTATATATATATATATTAGATTATTTTTTTATTTGATAGAAAAGTAAATCTTCGGCTGTAAATAAAAAAAAAATACATGCAATGAACTATTTCAGTATAAATTAATATGCAAATAAAATATTAAAGAATTAGAAAGAAATCAAAAGATATTAAATGATTAATAAATGAAAATCTATTATCCTGAATGCAACGGCCCCGTAGAAGAATAAGGTGGGATAAGATGGTGTTGGATAGATGAAGGGAATGGGCCTACAGGAGTTAAACATAGATAATAATGGAAGAATGATGCAACCACTCATAGGCGAAGATGAAGTTAATAAAAATGCTATTTATTTGTTTTTATTTAAATATTGTATAACTGATAAATTTCAAGATTTTTCTTTTTTTGTGTTAAGTTAGGAAGCCTTTTAAATGCCAATTGCACTTCATATAGCAGATGCTTGAAAATGCATATAGATGCTTGGTTTAATCTTAAAATACTAACAGACTAAATGGCAAACTTTGTATCAATTTGTGAAAGTTAACGAATTCATATGCCCATGAGAAAAAATATTATGGATTGTTGATCGAATCTAAAATAGCTTGTATATCCACGAGGCACAAGCATATATAGAAATTTTTTTTTTTTTTTTTTTTTGAGTCAAATATTGATCCTTTAGTTACTTGTAGTTCCTTGGTGAGATTACGTGACAGAAAGAGGAGAAAGTAAGTGGCGGGGGAAACGGCTTGAAGTGAGAAACGGTTTGTTTGCTTTGGGTTGTAGGCTCGTAGCCCATCTATATTAGCCGCCGCACTCTTGCGTTCTCGCCGCTCGAAGGGTTCAATACAAACCCTCTACCTTGCTAGCCGTGGTGACAGATGATGGTCCTCTTCTTCGATCTCAGCATCTCCTATCTCGAGAGGGAGGACGCCGCCGCACCGGAGAACAAGGCCCGACGGGACGCGCGGCTGAAGGCGGTGGTGAAGGCCATGGAGCTCGGCTACACCGCCGTCGCCTACGACCGCCCCTTCCGCGGTGTCATGTCCGACGCTGACCGTTGTAAGATCCCCCCCTTTCCCCTCTCCTCTCTCCTCGGCGCCGCCCCCGCCCTTGCCTCCACCGTCGCCTTCCACCGCGACATCCTCGGCGTCGCCCTCTCCGCCCCCTTCCGTCAGTACTCCCGCCTCACCGTCTCCATTAGCGCCAAGTCCGCCGCCGCGGCCCTCCACCCCGGGAACCCTGTTCTTAGGACCTACGACATCGCCGCCGTCCGGCCTTTCAACCAGGTGGCCTTCGACGAGGCCTGCAAGTTCTCTGAGGTACTATGCTTGTTGCTTGTTTATATTCCTTTACTTTCGCATATACTACTAGATCATCTTAAAACGCAATTGCTTGGTGGTTTCCTTCTTTCATTCTTCTTTGTAATGCACTGATACTAAATCCTAAGGATACGTTTTAGTTACCACTATTTTTCAATATGAATTTTCTGGACACGGCAATTATGATATTGAAAAAGTGAATAAAGTGTAAATATACATCAAAAACGAATCCTAGTAACGTGCTTTAGTCCTGATATTATGACTTTCACGAGATGGAACAGGAAGGGTCGATGGTCATTGAGGTATCTGTACTGGCTAGCTTCCTTCCTCTATCAAATCAGCATCTTACCTTCCCTTGGGGTGGGGCACTTGCTTTCATTGATGCTTGAAAGATTAGATTCACCTAAAGCCCTTAGGCAAGAGTTCGAAGGTTTCCTTTCCGACTTAAGCTTTTTCCTTCAACCATGCTACATTCACCGAATTGGTAATAAAGCTATCCGCTTTTGGGCTTTACGTATCTTTCCATCCTCCACTGGGGAACAGGTGTTAGGGATTTATTTTATGACTGTCCGTCTTTTGATTTGATTTATGTCCCTTAAACGATAATGAGGTATGATAAGGCTTACAGGAAAGATAGCTGACTTGAGGATATGAATTGGTATGAGAAAGTGAAGTTGGATTTAGCCAATTTTTCAAATATGAAAGGTAATAAGAAACAAACACTCCAACAATCTTGTTGAAGAAATTATGGAGTTACCCACTTTTCAGGGTAAGTGCTGAAGCAAAAAATGGAGATAAGTTTTGTAGTTTAATAAGAAACATAGGCATAGAGTTACATAAAGTTTCCAACACTCCAATAACCTTCTTGAAGTCATTCCTTTCTATGTGAACATAGCTCCACAGCTCATAAGGAATGGTCTTGTAGCTGTTCTTCCAATTGCAGTGGAGTATATGGTGTTTCCCAGCCTAAAGCCAATCTCAGTTGGCTATGGGATGGTGCAAGGAATGCAAATGTCATCTGAACTTTTCATCAGATAATAGATGAGATGCAAATTTCTCCTCAAGTCTATGAAGAAGAATTATATCAATGCTCTCTAAAAGAAAGTTGCTGATTTGGACTTCAGCAAAAGAAACTGCAGATTGCTTTGGATATCTTTAGGTTAAACTGAACCAAATGCCCTGGACCTAAATCAGTCCTGACCCCCCACCTGTACCAAATAAAAAATCCAATTGTTATTACTCTTTCTTATTCTACCGGTTCCAAAAAATCATTGATGCAGTGGGATTAGACCTAGAACCTCAATCACGGGTGCAATCAGTACTCTGGAAGTCAGGGTCAATTCGATGCTTGTTGATTTGTTTTTATTCATCTTCTTCTTAAGCAAGTGAGAAGATGAGTTTCAATCTGTTATATGTGTGATGTTAGTAATTTTATCTGTCTGTAGTTGTAATTAAGATGAAAAAGATAATGTGTAATGAGTAGAAGAGAGGGTAATTGTATTGTATGACCGAATGGATAGTGGACTTCAAGTGTGGAAGTGATGCTGGTTTATGATGCACCTGCTTATAGTCAACTGTTATATGTATTTTGATGGTGTATTTTCTTTTCTTCTAGATAATGGACATGAACTGTGATAAAGCAAGTTTAATAGAAAAAAAGGATTGTTTCCCCTGAACAATCATGTTTTTTTAGCCAGAAAAAAAAGAAGAAAAAAATAAAACATAGTTTATGGTCATTGATATAGTGTATTTGTTTATGTCTTAAAACCAAGATCGAAATCTTCCGTAAACTGATAATTGTCAAACATTATGCCAGCTTTTGTGATAAACCATATGGATCTTCTGTTGCTGACTACTCCTATAAAGGGTGGATGGGTCCATTGCAACAAAGTTTCGGCCTCCTTGATGTGTCATTGTAGTGTGATCTACCATGTATTGTAGAATTGTTATATGTTTATATTTTTCAGGTTTTGTTTGTTATAGCATTCCTTGATTTTTATTTACCTTTAAATTCAAATTTATGGTTTGTTGACTATTCTCAACAAGAGATATTTTTCTACAGGTTGATATAATTTCGATAGACTTCTCTCAGAGACTTCCTTTCCGTTTAAAGCTTCCAATGGTAGAAGTTGCAATTAAGGTGCTGTATGAGTTTGCTCTTTAATTTTCTTAATGAAGTTATGCTCTGTGATTGCATTAATATAATAAATGAAAATTGTGACATAATTTCCTGTGGACTTAATCTATACCTGATTTCATTGCAGCGTGGGTTATATTTTGAGATAACCTACTCTCACCTTATTGCTGATGTTCATGTCAGGAGACAAATGCTATCAGATGCCAAGGTAAATAGTCACTCATTACAATTAATAAATTTGCTTCACCATCTTACTTTAGTTAATAAATTAAGTTAAACCATTTTTAGCATATAGCTGCCTCATTCCAAAGATTGTGAGCATTTGATAAGGGCCATGATTCATGGTGCTTGTATATTGAAGCCAAAGTCATATTCCTGAAATCAACCCAATAAATTTTATTGTAGGTTTGGACTATTTAGTTGCTTGCTTTCTCCCCCCTTGTTGCAATCTTATAGTTTTAACTATAATAGAGGCAGGACATCTATGCCACAACTAGTCTTTGACAGGAATAAGTCATTTTTATGTTAAGAGTCTATCTTGACAGGAATATGTCACTTCTATGTTAAGGGTCCGTCTTGTCTCCACTCATTAATTGCAAGCCAGAAAGTCGTTACAGTTCATAGGAGGGTTGATGAAATGTTGATTATGAAAATAATAGCCTTTAAATTTTAAAGCTACACTCTAGTTTGTCCTATTTCAGGAAAAAGTTTGGTTCTTGTTGGTTTATTTCTTTTGGAAAATGATTGTTAGTTCTGTTTGCAATAATAATTGCATTTGGCTATAAGTTGATAAGATGGGCCCATTCTGTAGGATATAATTTTCTGCCATTTTGGATTTGTGCTTATTTTCTTCCTTTGTGTCATTTTAAGCATGTAAGTACAATATATACACATGCACACAAAGGAGGGAGTTGACTAGAACTTCTCTTTTTGGAGCACTTAAAATAAGGAAATGTCGCCTAACCAGTTAAAGGTTTTCCTTTATCGCGTGATGTGTAAAGGGTTTGTAATGGGGATTAGGGAAGGAGGCTTTGTATAGGGAAAGAACAATATTAGCTTTCAAAAATAGAACAAATGGGTCTGCATTTCAGCATTTGAGGTGAACCATAGCCAACTTAGATCCAATTTGAAGCAAAATACTATATATTTATGCTTGATCTTACACCAGGCTGTCTACTCAGGTTTTATCTAGGGTGGCAAATCTGGATTCACCTTGATTCTATCTGCATAGTTACACTTAATTCTACTATAAACGGTATAATACTTAACCTCTGGGCCTAAATACTAGTATGGGATTTATACAGATACCCCCCCCCAAAAAAAAAATCTTCAGAAAATACCCGTAGTGCTTTTGTTTTGCTATTATTGGAAGGCTCATAATGCTTTGAGGTTATAGTTGTTATCTACTTTTGGTGACAACACTGGAGCCATACCCTGTTCGTATAATATTTGCTTGACATCTCATTTAACTGCCATGTCTAACAGGTCTCCAGACAATCTAGCCCCACCCATATTGAGTTTGTGGGGGGATAAGGTTGGTCATATTGGGTTAGTGAGCTTGGCCACATTTTACCACACCACTTTCACTCTTTATTAATCCGATAGACCTTCCAAGCTAATTCTCACTTCACCTATCAATCCGTTTGCAATTAGTGAGGTAAGCATCATGCCTAGACAATTCATGTATAAGCTTGAGCAACAACTCAATGTACTGTAGATTTTGGTTGGAATTTCAGGTCAGTGAGAAACTATGACTGCTAAGAGTGGTTGCTTTGTCCAAGAAGATATTGCTGGAGGATCATTCAACAATGCTTAAATAGAACTTATCAAGGCTTGTTTTTTTCCTTTTCGTGGATTGTTGGTAGATAACTTGAGAGATTATACAAAACTAAAGATCAAGGAAATACAGGGAGCAATCCTATGCTTGTGTATGAGTATTTTGTGATACTCTTTTCTCAATCAACAGAACTGGGCTTCTTTTTATTACCTGAGTCTGAGTGTTCACAACATCAGTCTTTCCTGTACTGCATGTTTCAGATGCCTTATCATGCCAGCTAGCTATTAGTTAATGGTTAGATATGAACTCACTCATCTAAATATTCACTTCTTCAACTGACAGCTACTAGTGGATTGGACACGAGGGAAGAATCTCATCATCTCAAGTGCTGCTTCCACTGCAAATGAAATTAGAGGACCATGTGATGTTGCAAATTTATCTGCATTTTTGCTTGGCCTCTCCATTGAGAGAGCAAAAGCAAATATTTCCGAGAACTGCAGGTTTTGTATATTTTGTTCTTCTAATATTACTGCAATCAATCTTATGCATTTTTTTTATTTTCCCTTTTTTAAGTCTGAGAATTCATATTAGCTTGTTTCATTGGTATGCAGATCACTGGTAGCTAATGCCTTAAAAAAGAAGCATTGCTATAAGGAAGCTATCAGAATTGAAAGAATTTTGCCTGAGGAACAATTGGATTCTGAAAGGGTTTGGTTTGGTGACTGTAACAATTGGGATCCTATCTCTAGTGGCCAAGGTGATTTGCCATCATTGGATGATATGACAAAGTTTTTCTCTTGTGCCAGCAAACAGTCTAAAAGTTCAAATGCAATTGATTTCACATCAATAGCTGATGGAATGCCATTCTCATTCAGTCAGCATCAAACACAGGTCTCCTCTCCTAAGATAGTGGGGTCATCTGCTGCTGTAGATGGCACCCCTCTTGCTGCAACCAGTGATGTCACCCAGCAAGAGGTGTCTAATGAGCTTCTAGTTGAGAATCGGATGCTGATGGATACAACACCATCAGAACAGCAAAAGACTGTCATGTCATTCTCATTTGGTCAACATCAAACACATATCTCCTCTCCTAAGAAACTAGGGTCATCTGCTGCTGCAGAAGGCACCCCTCTTGCTGCAACTGGTGATGTCACACAGCAAGAGATGTCTAATGAGCTTCCGGTTGAGAATAGAACACCAATGGATACAACACCATTAGAATGGCAAGAGTCTGTCACAAGTGTTTTGGCTTCGTCATTTGACATGGAAACATCATTTGCTAATGCTGAAGAACCTGACCCAGATGTTGTGGTGGATAACGACCTCAAAAGTTCCAATAGACATACTATGATTTCTGATGCAGCTGATGTGCCTATATGTAGTGCAGTGTTGGAGGATTGTAAGTTCACAGGTGAGGAAAATCTTTTGCCATCTAATGCTAATCCAGTTTGTTCGACTCTTTTTGAGGTCTGTGGGCCATCCGATAGATGTTTGGAGGATCATACAAGTCCAGACCAGTCTGATAATGTTCCAGTTGCAATTCAGACTCCTACTGATGTCTCGGAAGATATGTACTCCATCAATGTTGCAAGCAGTCAGATCTCATCAAGGGATAATGAGTCATTTTTCACCATTTCCATTGAGAAAGATATGCCAAAAGAGAAAGAAACAGAGAAAAATGTTGAGGAAGGGCTGAAGGATGAAAATATTAATGCCTGTGGCTTATATTTGCAAAGCGATATTGATAAGCCTTCAGAAAGTGATGAAAGAGAGGATCTGAGCTCATTGGCAGATGACATACCTTTAGAGGACACTCTCATGGACAGAAAAGAACAAGGGCTAGGAGAAATTGTTTTGACTGAAAGTGATGAAGTATTGAAGGAGTTTACATCTGGCAAAAATGAACAAATAGAAAATAGTTCAGCAGCTGCTAACAGGGGCACATCCTGCAAGATTAAGTCAGGTAGCACATTCATTGAACTTGAAGCTTATTTTAGAACTAGTTGTATCTTCATGATGTTTCCAAAAGAGCTTCTAATAATACTATTTTTGCCTTTTATTCTTGATTGTTTACATTACTCTTTGATATATCCAGTGAAACGAGGAAGCAGGCAAAGGCCGGTCTATCCAGCTTTCCCATTGCCTTTCAAGGGTTTGTTTAAGCCAATGCTTTTCAAGAAGAAAATATGTCAGTTCCAAAGACCAAGAAAACATTTGTAAGGATGACTAGTGATTATTGACTTTTAACAAACATTTTTTTTTAAAGAACATCCTTTCCAACCATTTTCATTAATATCATTACTTCTTCCCATTTCTGCAGTTCTGCTTTATCACTTGGTACTTGTTGTCAGTAAGTCTCATTTAAGAAAAAAAAAGAAAAGAAAAAGAAAGAAAGATCAATTGCATGAGCATTTTTGCAAGAATGATTCCTTGCTGCTAGCTGCAGTAAATGTTTTGTTTTAATTTAATATATTATTTATAAATTTTATACACATATATATAGATGCATAGAGGTAGGAAGAATGCCGACTTTTCTATAGTCCATTATCATTGTTATTATCAAGTTATATAATAGATGGCTACTGTTGTCCTTGGTATGATCTAGCCAGTGACTTGAAAAATTGCTGGCTGGATTATTAACCAAACCTTTTATGCATAAATAAAGGGATTCTGCAACTGTTCGATCTTGGAAAAGTTTGCACTGGATTTTAATTGCATAATGTCATTGTTGTATTTCTTAGTTTTTAATTATCATCACAGTTATTATTTTGATATTATCTAGAGATGAAGGAGTTTATTTAGATTACTATGAAGAATTGTCACCATAAGAATATTGTGGTAATGATACCATTTTTTGTTTACTGTAGTATACAGACATAACCGGACTAGCTCTCTTGACTTCGTGTTCTCAGGAAGCTCATGCAATTAGGTTGACTAAATGAAGATAAAGTATGTTGATTACACCCTTACTGACATTTAACAATATTGGAAAACTCACGTCATTTAAGCATCTTCCTGAGATGTTTTATACTCTTTTTCATAAGCATTTATCAAGGTAAAAGAGGGAATCTTGGAAGTTGAGGTTGGAAGAAAGGACCTTTTGCTGTAGCTTGTAAATTCTATCAAAACAATGAAGATTTTGAATTTTAAAATGATATTAACTAACATACTTACAAAACAAAAATTGTTAGCCTACCAAAACTTAACAAGTAAACTAATTAGAATTACCATAATCTCTCCAGTCCTTGTGGAAGCTCGGTAGGTGGAGCCATCAACGTAGGGTGACAAACTTGCTTTAGAAACTCCCTAGAATTTCGAACATGCGCCTGCTTCCTGAGTCATTCCTTATTATAACTTCTCAAATGCTTGCTTTCCTGAAGCGGCACCCATGCCTTGCTCCTAATTCTGGCAACCAAGAGTTGAACTCTAGGGTAGCAATTTATGACCTAGCCCACCAATCTGACCCTCAACCAACCTGAGATAAGCGGATAATGGTTTTGCATGAATAATTCCAGTCATATATGGATTCACCCAACTTAATCCATTTATTAAATATGGTGGGTCTGGGTTTAGAGTTCTGACCTGTTTAACCTACTTCAACCCATTTATTAAATGGGTTGGGTCAGCATGGTTACGGCACCACCCATTAAACCATTTGGTACCATCTAACATGTTATCACAATCTTAACCTGATCTCACCTTTTTATTGAATAGGTAAGGCGGGTTGGTTCAGGTTCCTTGTTTCGTAAAACATTATGTTTGGTTTTGGATTTATGACTTGTTAATAAACGGATAATGTTCAGGTTGACAGTTTTTCCTTAATACCTATGTGGCTATGTCTCAACCTGACCTGATCCAATCCAGACTAATTGCCACCCTATTGAGCTCAAACTTAGCCAATGATAAGAAATTAAGAATAGGACTCTAGAAAATTTTAGTTAAAAAGGACTCCTCAAAGGCCAAACTCTAGAAAATATTAGTAAAGAGTGAGGACTGAGAAACAAGGGAAATAATTTCAACAAAATCCCATACTTTTACACCATTTGCTGAAATTTCATGAATATCTCCCCCCCTCAGCCATTGTTGTGCAACCTTCATCATTCATTACCCGAGTATTTTTGCAATTCATTGGCTTAAATTCTTGAAATATGCCATCTTTGGCAAACTGCCACTTCCAGTCATCTTCCAGACGGTATCCTGAAAATAAGTCAACTTTGTGAGGCTCATTAACAGCCCATCAACAGTGGAGCCAAATAAACTGTACTAAGCCACCATATATGGGAAAACTTCTATCAGTGGAGATCTATCCTTGTTGTTTTACCATGCAATTAGTAAGTTTTCACCAGTTATGCTTATGACTTTATTCTGTCCTGCACTAGATTTTAAAGCAACTTTTTTTTATGAATGCAGAGTTTTGTGAGCTGGGTTAACTAATTCTGAATTGTTAGAGCCTTGATGAGTGTAATAAATTTGGAGAATTACACTAAGCCAGGCCTGATAGTCATCCCTTGATGTGGTCATCAATTATATTATTGGAGTTATGAGTTGTAGTGGCATATTTTATTTTGCTGTTTGGGTGTCAAAAAATTTTTTGCTGATGGAAGTGATACTCTCTTGCCACCTTAAGAATGTCATTTTAACCTTTTATATTACATGTCAACAGTATATTTTTAGTAAAGAACAATATCTTTCATTCTGACCTATATGCTGCTTCCCACTGGCTTGCATAAATTTTCTATTTTAAGATCGCATTCAACCAAGCATTTTTGCACCAACTATTGTAAACCCAATTATGATCGTAGAGATAAAACATTATTTTTCTTGTTAATCTATTAACAACCTCTTGAAAACTGAGCCCTGCTTATCTTGTGTGCCTGAAGGTAAGATGTATATTTGAGAAAGGGGAAAACCATGCTTCTTGGGATGCACAGGGCGGTAGTGAATACTATTCTTCTTCTTATGCGTCCTTTAACAATAGCCTTCATAGTCATATGCGTTCAATCCCTTGTGTAAACATTGCAATGCCAAGAAGCAGCATGAGGTAGTATGCCTGTTCTGAATGCCAAAACCAATACTCTGAGATGATGGACACTGTTGGTTGCATGAACTTCATCATTTTGTGCTATAGCCAGCTGAAGTTAATCTTATGTTTGTGTGGTACCTAGGCATTTCAGCTGGGGTTATGGACTGGGGCTTATATTGTCTTCTGGCAAGCTTTTTCCTGAGCAAATAATTGGTGATTGAAACAACATTTCTTGCCAACAAACAACTGAGTTTCTAACAAATTAAGGATCAGAAATATTTTGATTGCTTTGTACCTTTTGTTGCAGTTAAGGAAAATCATGCTGCCACTCAAGCTCTTAGATAACCACATATATGATCATTGACTTTTTTACTTCATATTACTTGGATTTAAGCACACCTTGATACCTTGGTTATCTAAATCTTCTATCTTGGACTGAAGCATCCAAATATATTGGTGATAAGTGGTTTCCGATATGAGGTTGCTGGAAAGTGGGTATTGTCTATGCAAAGAATCGACCAATGTCATGGGAATGCTAGCCAAAATGCTTTCCACCTTGCCGGATTGCTTGTTACTTGGCCACGGAATAAAGTTGCCTATGATGTCCAATAACCTTTTCATCGTGACATCCAAACCAGAATAAATTATACATCAATAATTTAATCAAAGGTTTTTATGATACTAGGTTACAAGTTTATAATTTCTATATCTTTATATCATCAAGATGAAAGGCTAAAGTAGCCTCAAATTTCCTGTTTTACCTTGACACTCATGTACAACTCCTAGAATCTGTGTATGGTACATATCTAAATCCAATACACATTAGACACTTAGATACTTATAAAAAGATTTAAATGCAACCTTGTTCATTTTAAATATTGGTCAAGAATGTAAATTTAAGATAACTTGGAAAGTGTCACTTTTCAGAAATTGCTGAGCTAGTTGGGAAATTTTAAATGAGAAATATGCATATTGGAAAAACCTTAACATATAATTGTTTTAATATTTTCTTTGATGAAATACCTAAATATATAATATTTAATCAAAATTATTTTTTCCATGTATTCCCATATCTCCTTTCTTTACTCTTTCCAAGTCACACACTTGGATACTTGTCTGAATTAGATTCTTGCATCCGCATCCATGCAACACTGCAGATCTTCCATAATCATATCTCTAGGTCTAACAACTAATTTGAAGCAAATGCTACCTTATCATATGTCTTTCTTTTTTCCCTTTTATTTGCTTATATTTCGATTTTGAGAAATACAGTCGTATTGTGCCATCGCTTGGGTTTGAACCTTGGACCCAAGTTCTGTTGACTACCTTATCATATGTCTCTCATTTTTCATATACACCTTTAGCTTAGCAAACCTTTACTGATCATATTTATCTTTTGAATTGAAATCAACCTCATCAATATCTTGCATCAGTTAACGCAATGATCAATTGTGTCTTCTGACTTGACCCAAATATCCAATGTGCTCCTCTGCATTCTCTTTGCCACTGATCCAGTCCATCTTAGTCATTCATCCTCTTATTGGGTCCTTCAGGCCAAAAATCATTCTGACAAAATTTGTCAAGATAGCTTTGTGTTGTCTGCTTTGCGATTATCTTACTCCATTCACATATTTTTTATGTTTGATCGGAACCATGCAACTATGTTGCTATGACGTTTTATTATGATCATTGGAGTAACCTAGTGGTCAATGTTCCATCTCGTGCATGGACTGACATCGTGAGTTCTCTGGGAGTCAACATTTTTCTAGGATTTTTCATGTGCTAACCGGTTATGAGGTTTAACCTTCCAGTGATAGAACATCTTCTCTATGTTTGATGCTTTTGTATACCTTGGGGTGAGCATGCATCTATACTTGGACAACTGTATGAGGTGCTAAACAAAAATGAGGAACGTCTAGCCATGATGAAATTTAATATACAAAAGAAAAAATCATGCCTATAGATTGAGTGATTCAGAGTTTTGTTGCTAGCCATGATGTCGAATGGCAAGAAATTCATGGACATGCAACAAAAAATGCTAAGCCTTTGAAGATGGTTACAAAAATTTAATAGATAATTGAGGTTCTGAAGGTAAACTGCTGCTCTGTTAACTTGGTTAAAGAATGCTCTGCTGGTTCAATTGGCTTCCATACTTGGCCTATCTCAAGCCAATTTTATTTTACTTTCAGGGCCAGATGTCACTTTATAGTCATGTTTATGATGCTGTGCAGGAAAATTTTGTAGATTCCCTTTTCTCCTATATAGTCTCCAGGAGCAATTGAAGTTGTCAGTAACATAACTGCATTTTTTTCATCAGTTAACCAACATATGCTTCTTAGTTGAAGCTGACCAAGTTTCCTGGGCATTCTATGAATCCTAGTTTTGGATTTTTGAAATCCCTGTGTTTCTGGCTTTCACCATAGGGGATTCATGTGCTGGGAGAGAATCTTGATGGATACACTAATTTTTGGAGCATGGGAAGGGTCAGAAACCACACGCCTATATCAACTTTTGTGGTATACATGGGCATGGCAAGTGAATTCATGCATTTTCTCATTTAGCATTTTTTGTAGTCAGTTTTAAGATGGCTCAGAAGCATGGGATACTAGGGGAAAAAGTTGCCTTCTTCTCGAGGGAAGGAAACAGTATCTTTCATAGGGTGCAGCAAATCCTTGGATCTCTTCCTATCTCTTTGGTGGTGGCATGTTACCAGTGTTTGTGCCACTAGAAGAGAAATGGTCTACTTCAAACTTTTTTGATGTGGCATTTGTAGCTTTATATCTCTGGCCACCTCTAAGAGACTGGCCACATCCCATTTCCACCCATTCACATCACATGTCAACACATTGTCTCTTCCATGCCCAAACATAGGTGGCTATAGGCCATTGAGTTCTTAGCTCTTATGGTAATCTTAGTTGCATAGGCTGTTACATTGAAGATGGTCTTCTACAAAGTCCTTGATGCCCATCAACTGACCAATTATTGCCTTCCCACTTACAGGTATAGTGGTGTGACTATTTTGCTTGTTGACCTACTACAAGAAAAACCTAAAACTATAATATTGCACCATATCCTGATCTTCCCACTTGTTTTCCCTATGTTACCATCCATGAAACAAAGCATAGATGAGCAGGAAATATGAATGAAAACTGTATATGATACAATAGTTTTTCATGATTCATGCACGGTATGAACCTTTTATTTCACTTATCTGCTCAATTCCTCTCCATTTGCCATTGTAGTTTTGGTGCATGATTCAAGTATGGTCATCCTTAAAGTATTTTTTTAACCATAACATCATGGTCCTGCAGATTTTCATGAAAGGTACTTAAGCTAATCTGTTCTAAATCTAACTAGCTAGCTACCATGTGGGGCTTAGGTAATGTCCCTTGGAGTCCAAGATTCGGCCAGTCTTCATGAACTCTGCAGCACTCACGCTCCAAGTGGGATCTCTAGTTTGTTGCATGTAAAGAGTCAACATCTCTCTGCAGGCGATGATATCGGTGGGTGCTCGTGGACTTTATCATGTCGGTTTGGCCATGCCACCAAGTTGGTGATCTTACACTGTCATGTTATGTCAATGGGATATGAAACCCTGGAGGTGGAGCTGCAGGTGGGGTTCATGGAGTATGTGGAGGAATAGGAGATGATTGGTCTACCATTGGCTTGGATCACTTTCTGTTTGCTTACCAACCAATCGGCGACCGAAACAGCATTGCTTGCCAATTAATCAGCGACTGAAGCAACACACTTGCCAGCCAATAGATGCCTGAAACAACATCAGTGTCCTGATGGCTTTATCTAGTACCTTTGCAGGCAGACATCTTTCAAAGCAGAAATCATTCCCCCACCCAGGCCTCTTGTAGGATGTTCTTTCGGAGCTTGATCAGAGTCTGGTGGACCAAAGACAGAGCAATTTCTAATCGTTGTAGCTAACTCCAGAAATTCTCTCCTTTTTGTCAACATATTATTTTGAAGTCTCATTTCATTGAAGGGAATAGGACATCATAAAGTTTGCTGGTTTTTTCAAGTATCAAATCGAGGACATGTGTCGGCTGTCGATAGATGGTGGTTGTTGTTCATATTTTTCTCGAGCACTTGAAAAAGATGTTTTCAGCTACTAATCTTTGAGTTACGGATATGATTGCACATTTATGCCTTTCAGTTTGCTGAAGTCTGCCTGCTAAGTCTCTCTTTCTTGAGTTATTTCGCTGGGAGTTATTCTCTTTTGCTTCATGAGGTAAGTGGTGGGGCCTCTTTTTTTATATGTGGTCAAATGAAAGTTGATCATGGATACCTGTTGGCACATTATTTTTAAGATATTGCTGGAAAGTGAGAAGCCCACCTCACCTATGGTGTCTGACCGAATAATCACCACTATGTTAAGAGATTGCATCCCATCGCCTCGTATACTTTTTACTCATCGATGGTCATCTGCCCATATTGGAAGAGGACCCTTGGGATTGGACATCGGAGAAGAATCGCACCAGTTGGTGCTTGTCTCATGCGTCCTTTTAGATGGAGTGTTAAATTGCTAGACGGAAATTTAGTGCCTTAGTGGGAGTTGCTGGCCGGTTTTTCATGGGATGGAAGGTGTCCTTCATGCATTGGACCAACTTATCAATTGTTCCTCACCTAGTGGTCTCTTCAAGCTATAATGTTTTACCAGGAAAGAAATTACTAAAACTCTCTCTCTCTCTCTTCCGGAGAAACTGAAGGGCTCTCTGTGACTGAGTTCTAATATATTCCTTTAGGATAGGATTCCATCTTTTCTGGGCTAAAAGTTATATCTTATTCCATCGAAAGCACGCCGTGAAGTATGACTTGCACTCTATTAAAAAAAAGAAAAAAAGCCGAGTGTAAAAGCTGCACTCTTTTATCAAAAAATAAAAAGGTTAGAACTTGCACTCCAGAGAGAGGACAAGGGAAAGAAGGAGACCCTACGAGCGTAGTGCCTGGTACCCTGCTAGTGGTCATGAGCCAAAGAGTCAAAAGGATGGTCTTGGTCGGTGGCTTCTCAACGGGGGGGCCGGGGGCCGGTTCTCACCATGTTGCTGTTGGATTGGAGCCTTTTGTTCTCAATGTGATGGTCTAAATTTTTCTTCTTCCTCTTTGCTTTCTGAACAGCCCATCATCTTCTATTGCAGTGAAATAACAGAACAAATGAAGCATAATGCACGTTGGTTGTAATTAACGTTCTGCTAAAATTTGGTTGGATCTACCATGTTTTCTGTAGGCCAAATGACTAGCGTAAATTGGCTTGCAAACTTTACTACTCGACATGAATTCATTGTAGGAAGAAATAAATTTGATAGAAATTATGATGACGGCAACAGTGAAAAGTGCATTTTTAATAGAAGTCATCATTGTCATCATCGTCATCATCATCAATGAAGTGCTTCAAGTGGGAATCTCATTTTACAAGTCAAGTCTATAACTAGTCTTTAAAAATATGCTAGATGTACTTTATCTTTCGCATCATAATCTCTCAAAATTTGAAGAGAGAAAGGTTCCACAATTTTTTTTTTTTTAAAAGAGAAGAAAAAGGTGTATCTCCCTCTATCAATGCAGTCCCTATCTTATTTTCTAACCCAAAGAAGGGCATCTGATTTTACTTTGCTTTTCATATGTAAATAATAAATAATTCTTTTTGGTGGACTCATTCAATAATTAGTAAACTTGGTAAGACTGAACGTGAGGGACATTATTAGACCATAAGGAGCATTGCTGCGTAGGAGTGAGGTCTGAGGCTGGTCTTTTCATCTCTCTCTTTTCCACCCAACCACCCCATTTGAGTCTGTCTCCCTCTAATCAATGTCTAGATAGACAGGCAAAGAGGATAGATTAGGGTGGCGGTGCTCATGATAAGTAAAACATCAACAAAGATTATTTAAGTGCCTTGCATGGTTAACACTTTGGGAATTAACTCATTGGCTAGAAATCTAGGACCATTCTAAGTTTGATAGCAAGAAATTAAGAAGGAAGAGAACGGTTATGCATTTGAGCCACCTTAGGACTTCCATCTGAATTGACTAAAACAGGCATGTCAAATCTAAATCGGGGAGTTGACCTTCTGTTGACCAAACTCGAACTGTTATCCTTGAGTTGATTGAGATATGCCCACTTTTGGTTGCTTTCTAGAGAGAGAGAGATGGCGATCGGCGATGACCAGGTACATGGGGCATTCACCATTCCGAAAACCCGACAGCCCAACACAATGGTGGGGTTTGACTCAGAGTTTTGGGGAGAGATGGCCATGGCTATGTTCTTGAGACACACCTAGAATGTTTTTTTGTCGTGCTCCACAGGGAACGCTATGATGTGGCCAACCTGTGAGTCTATGTCCTAAAAACAAATTGTGGATTTGTTGGTTGCATGGTTAGTTATTCGTTTCCTAGTTTAGATGGAGGCTGACTCGAAATTATAATAAAATTGGAGGAATCCTATGCTTCCAACTCATCTCGAAGCTTTTCTTAAGACCTTAATGATTTAGGAAAGGAGTAACACTGCTGGATAAGTGGAGATGGACTGACAACCATCTCCAACCTGACATGTAAGAAATTTTTCTTTAAACCGTGATATATGGCAAAGTAGTTTCATGGCTCATACAGCTTATCTGAATAGTTGGTTTTAAATGAGAAAAATCGACACACTTTTGTGGCCTAGTGGAATATGCCATGCTTAGGGTCAAAGAAAAGTTATGAAAAAAAAAAAAAAAATTATAATGACCACAGCATAGGATGCTGTTTTACAAACCATAAGAGTTTACATTTATCTTCACTAGGTTTCTTAAATAGCATCTTCTTTATTTTTATATTATTTTCATAACTATTTCATTCTTATTATGACTAAAATTTGCCAAAACATATTGGTTGTCTCTTCAGTGTATGTTTTGGATTCCATACTCGGATCTAGAGAGCTAGAAATCATTACATTTCTTGATATAAATATATGTATGCGTAAACTTTTACATACATATATATGTTCATGTACACACATATATGCATGCATGCGTAGGAATGTTGAAATATGATTAAAATTTACTAGAATTGCATTCAGGTAAATAGACATGCTATTTTTTTAAAAAAAATATTTAACACAATTACAAGCAAAAATAGACTTGCGATACAAAAAATATATTGTCATCTTAAGAGTGCTTATTTTTGCATGCGTGTGGATATCTTATGATTTATGGATATCTCCTTACAATCCTTGGACATAAATTTCGAATGATATAGCAGGAGGCAGAGTGAATCACTATCGACTTGCCTCTAAATCCGGTCCAATATACTTTACTTATCATGTACTAGATTCACAGAGCTTTGGAATTTATGACCACTCATTTGTCTTCAGCTAGTTTGGAAATATTCTCCAAAGTGTGGCACGGTGTATTTATGGAAGAAAAGTCACTAATCAAACCATCTTAAAGTTTAAAGGAAAAGGTGGGGACACTGCACCATGCATGACACTTAAAGAAGGAATAGAGCAACCCTTTTCTTTGTCTTTTTTTTTTTTTTTTCTTTTCTTCCGTACTCGTTTGGAATCTGCTTGGTCGTAGTCCCAAACACAATCTCCAAAGTACGCACACGAATGCATCACCCAAAGTCTGGCAAGGAATAAAGCCTTGTTGAAGCTTCAGGAAAGCTGAATTCCAGTCTCTCATCGATATTCTAAAAGAATAATTAAAGGATAGAGATCACTTATTTAAGACTACAATATTATGGCACCGAGAGTGCAACATGGAGATATTTATGAAGCCATTAGATCGCTTGGTTGGATTTGCAATAGCTTGGGTGATCAGCCATGAAGTTTTCCAAGTCCGGACAGATATGGATCTAATAATATGATATTTTGGGAAGAATTACAACCTCACGTACGTTAGCTCAAGTTTACCAAAGTTTGCACTGCCCAGATATTCCATTAAAGAAATTGAAGTATAATAAAGATGGAGAATGAAGATACAGTACTCAAGTCTCTTTCATCTAGAAACAAGATCCCTAGTTCTCACCAATGAATGCCGACTGAGTAAGTTTTTTTATTTCAGTCTTGCAGTTAGTCACTAGATTTACAGCCCGTACTTCATATCTTTAGGTTTGCATGTCTATCCTCAACAGATATTTCTTATCATAAAAACTAGATTGGCAAAATGAACACGAGCTGGCTCCCTATTAGGTGAGTAAAAAATGGGGAAACAAAAGGGCATTGGATTTGGCCCAAAATTTTAATTTAATTTTCCTTTCCCTGGATCTTGATTACGGTGGGTTTCAAGTCTACCTTTTGTACATTGATGTTTGCTATATTTAAAATGAAAGCCTAAGTGAAGCTATTGCTCAATCATCTTTTGCATTGAGCTTGAAAGTACAGATAAAAGAGGATTACTATCATTGTTAATGCCATTCTAGCACATAGCTTTGCTTGCTAATATGATTATACATGTTTCATGAGATTGGCATAGTTCACTTGGCACATTAATTCTCTCTATATATGTAGCCGCATTCTTGTATAAAAATATCATGTGTGACAATATGTTTTTTTCAACAACAAAAATCTAGTAAAAGAATAGTTTTAGATTAAAGAGGAGGAAAATCTTCGATAGGGAAAGCAATTATGTGCATCATTAGTTTTTTCAAAAAATTTGTCCTTTTATAGCTTAGGCGATAAAAATAAAAAGTTTTGAATCTTGTCCAATCTTTGATTTATATATATTTATGAAATATATCGTATTATATCCAACCATATATGCTTAAGTTCGAGTATTTTTTAAGAACATTCATATCGAAGGCAGCTAAATATCAAAAATCTATAAAATATTAATCTAAAATAATATTAGATTATTAGTTAGTTATAAGTTTTAAAAAATGATCATATATAATAGCAGTCTAAATTATACATCAATAAAACATGGAAGTAGATCTAAGCTTGTCTTGAATCTAGTGTGGATCCAATCAACCGATCAGAGAGCTCTCTTCATGGATTATATTTATATTTTTTGAAAAATTATTTTTTACATTATGTGCTCCATATGGTTGTGCACATTGCCGATCATAATCATCCATTCCCATTTATGAAGTACAAATCTCGACGCAACGCTACATGAACAAGCCGTTGTGGTTGGTGGCACGATACGAATAATTGCTCCACGGCCTCGCCCTCTTCCAGGGAATCGAGAGATCCTTGTTGGGCCCCACATTTGGTCAACTCTTCTCATAATCCAACGTCATCATGCATGTCATCCCCCATCCCCCCATCATGCATGTCATCCCTGTCCCCTCCCCCACCACCAATGCCATAAATAGCGCCTCCCACCCCCACGCACCCAACACTCCCATCTCTTCCATCTCACCCAACACTCCATCTAACCAAAACAACGCCATGTTCCACCCCTCCTCCTCCTCCCCCTCCTACGCCGACCCCACCCTCCTCCCCGCGGTCTGCTACTCCGCCGCCGCCCCTCAACCCTTTTACGATTCCGGCGGCTCCCTGCACCCTCCTCTCTTCACCTCTTCTTCTCCACCCTATTCGTCTTCTTTTCCTCATTATCTCCACAAGAGCAGCAGCACCCACTCCCTCTCTCTCCCCCACGGCATTCCCGACCAGCCACCCTTCCTCCCCTCCCCATATCACCACCACCTCCCCCAGCCGCAGCAGCCCTCCTCTTCCCCCTCCTCCTCCTCTGGTGACTATTTCGACTTCAACGCCGGCCACGTCAGGCGGGTCTTCAGCACCGGCGACCTCCAGGTACCCACAAGCGCCACCATTTTTCCTTTTCTTTTCCCTTCTCATCCCTCAAAATCTCATCTTGGTTCATCCATCGCTGACAAAATTGGATTTTTCCTTGTGCGTGCGAAATTAATGGAACAGGGGATGAGTGTTATGCAAGCGCCTGGAGAGAATTACAACCAGAAAGTCTCGACCATCCCCGGAAAGAATGGGTGTTGCAACCCCGAGGAGCGCAAGGAGAAGCTCGAGCGGTATCGAAGCAAGCGTAACCGGAGGAATTTCCACAAGAAGATCACTGTATGAATCCCCTGTTTGTTCCTCTTCTTCTCGAATTCATCGCTTTCATTATTCTCTATAATTATCTTCAACAATTAATTCCACTCTGGGCAATAATATTGTTTCGGTTCCAGTATGCATGCAGGAAGACTCTGGCCGATAGCCGGCCGAGAGTCCGTGGCCGGTTTGCAAGGAACGGCGAGACCGAGACCGAAACAGAGCCGGAAGCTGAAATAGAGGTCGCGGAGAACAGCTATGAGTGTCATAGCGGCTACAACAACTACGAGCAAGCAATGAGTGGCGGCAGCGGCAACGGAGACTGGTGGTGGGAAATGCAGGCGGCGCCGGCGGCTGATGAGGAAGAGGAGTGCTGCTATGACGAGGACGTCTGGGCCAACTTATCCTACGACTTCTCCATGAACCTTCCCTCCTAAAAAGTCATCCAAAGTGGAGAGATAAAGAGAGAGAAGTGGCGGGGTCATTAAGAGCCGCAGCAGCAGTAGTACTAGTAGAAGAAGCAGGAGTAATAGTAGTTCTTGTCTGCTAGCCTGTAATCATAAACAAGTGGCGGCAGGGGGACAGCTTGGCTCAAGAGTCGAGTGTCGTCGCCGAGCTTCCTTTCTCTTCTTCCGCGTTCCTTCCATAAAGCTCCAAAAGTCGTCAAAATCTAAATTTAATTCCATATTGACTCTTTTTCTTCAAGTCGGCTGGTGATCGAATGAATCCAAATCTTTTGTTATATATATATATATATATATTATTTTGACCAACTACTAACCAAAATAACCGACGATGGAAGTCGGAAAGGAGCTAAAGAAGGGGAGCAGGGGGTTCATCAGAAGCCTGTCCTTTTCTTTGCTTTAGCACGCTATGGAGCTCGTGTGCTGCTTTTTGGGGAAAGGTGGCATTTTTATTGATTTAGCTGTGGCCAGGTTCCGGCGAGTCCCTCGTGAAAGGGCCATCCACCACCCTCCGGAAAAGAGGCTGATGGTTTCGTCCGGCTCATGAAGGGTCAATTTGCCGAGGGTGGCAATCAGGCCAGATTGAATCGGATGCACGAAAGATAAAAAATTTATCCATTCGAATCTGATTTTATTTATGAAATTGGATCAAATTTTTTGTTTTTGAAAAAAATATTCAGATTGAAATCTAAGTATTTTATTAAACTGATAATCTAGCTCAATCTACAATGGAATAAAATAAGTGAAATGTCCCCTCTAACTTTGGACTTTGGAGATGGAAAACTTCTCATCGGCTCTCTCGCTTTGTCTTATGGGTTCTATTTTTCTGGATTAGAGAGTAGAAACGAAAACTATGAGCACCACAATCTAGTCTACAAATCACACCACTGCAATGGTTGCTCAAGTTTCATAGACAACTTTACCTTGGTATCTCAAAGAAAAAGACCATAGCAACATAGGTGCGAGGCGGAATAAAAACACATAATTGGTCAAGATGTGACGTTATGGAAAGAAAGCCTTCGTGAGAAGATGATAATGTAATTTATGTTGGTGGTGTTTTATGTGATAATTCACTTCCTTAGTGAACTAACGCAGGCTGCAATAATTATGCTGGAAGGATCCTCCAACACTTCCAAGCGCTATTGGAGAACCTTGCGGCTTAGAAAAGGAAAGTGCAGTCTAATTTTCGAATAATTTATAAGTTTCGTGTATTGCTTTTCTATTTTAATAGAATGGGAAGTGGGATGCGTGTGACATGTAATACCAGCATATAAGTGGTCTTGGTGATAGATTATTTCATTCAGACTTCATCAAATTCTAAAATAATTTGGTACTAGGTAATGATGGTATTATAGTTGTTAAGTATATATATAAACAATAGTATATTAGTCCAGATGGTGGGGCAAATGGCATTTATAAAATTAAGTAGATGAATGTTAATACAAACATAATTCAATCTGAGCGGCTTTAAAGAGGTGCAATATTTTAAGTCAATTTGAAGAAGGGTCATAAATGGCTTAGCCTCACTAGTAGCCTGTACCAACCTACCATGCGAGGTTCTTTCAAAATTTAAAACCAGACCACCAGGCAACCATGTTTGACTTGGAAAGAGTTGGACTAGTGCAAATACTAAGTTGATTGCACTAGCTTGTTGAAAAAAAATTTATTTATTTTTTTTTGATGGAAATTCTGAAGTTAGCTTAAATTGGTATATTAGACATGTTTTCGTTTGGTTTAATTGATTCAAACCCAAAATATAGCACTCACTTCCAGCTATAACAAATTGGCTAACTAGGACAAGATGGCTAACCTAACTCATTTTTAAATTGTCTTTTCAAACTTCAGATTATGGTGTACACAGAATTGTACGATATACAAAATATACATGTATATTGTATCCACCACATTATTGCACCAACTCTTGAGCATTGCTTGCCTAAGCCAGAGGTTGAATCGTTGGTTCCCTCATCACAAATAAAGTTGCAAGCATTATCTCAGTTGCAGACAACATGATCAAGAATTTGCAAAGGCGAGATTTAGGAAGTGAAAGTAAAGACATCTTTCAGTAAAGCAAGTTAAAAACTCGTAAGACTGGCCTCTATTTCTTCTACATTTCCTTTTTCTGTGGTGAAGCATCTACTTCTTAAACAAACCATAATCAAAATCCATACCTCTCGTTGATTTCATACAACATAAACATGTTACATGTAAGACTTCAAAATGCAACCAAACGATAAAAGGAAAAGTATTTGAGATTCTTATTCGATTTGAGACATCGCTCCGGCATTTGGATATCAAAATCATATATTATAGCTCAGGATTGGTGTCCATTCAAGACAAGATCTAGGTAGGTAGGAAGTTGGCTTGGAAAGCGCAGGAGAGAAGCTTCTTCCCCTATAGTTAATGTAATTAAACTGTCTTATGCTTGCCGCATTACCAGGTGATATTTAAAGAAAGCTCTTCATCGTCCACTATCGGTCCTATATATTATATTATGTTAATCCCTACACAAAGACAGGAAGCCCTTTCGACATGCAGCTAGCCCAATCCCTAATGCTTTCCAAGTACGATGGCTTCAGAAGGGGTTTTTCCATGCATTTATAGGAATCGAGAACAAAAAGGCAGCAACGGCACCCAACAAAAGACTGCTTTCCTATCTAGACCGAGAGAGAAATAGAAGAAAAGCCAAATTTCACTCACTTGGGAATCTCAAACTTTACACATTGGCTATGTGGTCCTCAATGGAGCAGTAGAGGTGGGGAGTGTAGCTCCTGGATTCCTGTCGGCCTGTAATGGAGGTTAACCTCTCCACTAAGCTAGACCGTCCTTTAATATAATATAGTTATATATATATATATCTTGATTACCGGTATACAAGTGCTCATGTGAATAAACTTCACCATGCATATTGCCATGGCTTTTCAAAGGTCATGCATGAATGGCACAACTCGTAATCACTACGTTTCCATTTGCATGGAATCCAGACCGTGGCAGCCAAGACACAACCGATATGAAGCTTCGCATAGGCTCAAGCGCTAATGTGGACATGCCACAGGTAGCTAGGTTCTTTTGTAGCAGCATTAAAAAAATAAAGTTTTGATGAGTAGTATTGAAGCCTAGGCAAAAGAAGAGTATTCAATTGTGCAAACAAAGGATTCAATAGCCTTGCGAAGGTGCCCACCAATAAGCGAGGTCAGTTGGTGGAAGGAGGAATAATGTGAGGTGGCCAGTTTAGTGGATTGCTCGAAGAAGAAAATGCGACTTCAAACTGTCTGCTGGAGTTTTTTAAACTTGGATCATGAGTAAAACACATGCTAGGAAAGCTACTCTTTGGATTCTCATTGACCGGAGAGAGACAGAAAATGATACTAAATACCCACGACCAAGTTGTCGCTAATTTAAGCACTGGAGTAGTAACAAAGGATCTTTGCGCTTGCGCGACAAAGTATCCCACTTTTTAAGTTTGATTGGACTTAAATTTAATGATGACTTGAGGAGATGGCTAGGTTGGACCAGGAATTTCAATGAGTGAATAGGGCCTTTGATTGGAATCAAGCCACCAAATCCATTCAAATCTAATCATAAAGGAAAGCAGCATCAGAAAGTCATTCGAAAAAAAAAAAATGATGCTCTCCATCTTTAATTTCCATCGGCAACAATGGACTTTTGCTCTCTCAATTTGACAAACCGCTTGATAACAGTGGAGTTATTTTGGTTGAGCAGTGGCATATTGTTCTAGTGCCTTTTTGAGGTGTCCTGGAGAAAGGATGATGGAAATAGAGCAAGGTTATGTGGCATTTAAACATGCAGACCGTCAGAAAAAAATAAAAATAAGGCAAGAGTGTGAATTATTTTTAAAGCTATAAATGATGTACTGGTGTTTGGTCCCAAGGGATTCGTTGTGGAAATAAAATTGAGTCATTTGATGGTCAGTAATGTAATATCTTGTGGATGTAACATTTGGGCAAATTGATGCTTGGTAATGACTATTTTGATATTGTTAATGTCGGCCTGGGCTATTATTCCCTACCTTTCGCGGAGGTATCGCAGCACCCAGACCATTGGCTTGGAGACATGCTGGATAAAAAGTAATCATGTTTTCTAGTCGTCAGTAGCTTCTTTTTTTTTCTTTTTTTGAGGGGATGGAGCATGGTTTATTCAATGCGATTTGTGTTAAATAAGATAAATATGTATTTTAATCTCATACTTTTGCATTATGGAAACAGAAAACCAAATTTTAGGGCCTCTTTGCATTTTTTTACTTTCACTTTTGCTTTCAGTTCTAAAACTATATTGAATTGGTGCTGACACAATACGTTTCTGTTTTCCAAAAATTATCTTTATGATAGAAAAAAAGCATGAGAAAGCCTCTTTATTTTTAGACCCGGACATACTTTCTGCATTTCAAAAAACACAAGACAAGAAAAAAAAAATGCACCCCGACAAACTCCCAAGTTTTTTGGTGTGGACGCTCATTAAAATATCAATCATCTCGTGTCCTTGTCGGATGGCTCTCAATATCAGATAGCTCTTTTTTTTTTTTAAAAAAAATTCTTACTCCTATTGTTGTTATTATTATTATTATTATTTTGTTTTTATTCCATCCTCCACATCATTTAGACCTGCAAAAAAATTAAGAGAAAAGCCAATGGTAGAAACAAAATGATGGAAAATATTTATCCCTAAAAAAGAAGAATTATGATGTGAATCGACATGGCTGGGACATCCCACATTATTTTTGCATACGTTATGATATAATCCATACAAGCCTAATCAGGTTGCGCAATGTAAACTCTCATGTGACAAATAAAGTATAGCGTCGTAGCCGCAACAGAACAAAAATATGAGCAAGTATTGAACTGATATAGCAAACAAAAATCATAATTGTATATCATGCAACAATTTAGAGGATCAGCAAAATGAGGTGATTTATTATAGTTTACAGATATGTTCTATAAAAGAAGGGTTTACAGAAGCAGCAGACAAATCTAGACGGTCACAGTAAACTATGCTGCAGAGTTTGTATCCACGAAAAGAAGACCTGTTCGCGGCTTGAAATGCTCGGTAAGTGAGATGATAGAAGTCAAACATATTTGATCTCCAAAAATAACCACCACATTCATGGTGCTTTTTCTAGTGCGGTATACATTATTTGTTCAATATGTACACCAGCATTCATCAATGGCTATTGGCTAGTCTTCATCTTTCTGCTTTGGCTTCTTGTAAGTTTCCTCAATGTGCTTTGCCACAAACAGCCATGTATTCACCAGCTTTTTGATATCTGGAACATTGTAATTCTGGGCAATGTAGACACCACAGCCAGTTCCCAGCAAAAAAGAGAAACTGCTCCTGATTATCCCCATCTTCAAATGCTCTGTAGTTGAAAAGAAAATAAATCGTTTTGTTTGTTTCACTTACAAATCTTGGCAACAGAGATCATACCATTTTAGGGGGATATGTTAAACTCTAACATCAGTGCAGTAGTGAAAATCTAGAAGCAGATTTGCGGCCCAAGACATCTTAATGAATACCTAGATCTGGCAACTTGAACAGTTTTATGATCAGGTGGTTTAGTGGACAGTCCTATGCTCCTGTTAATGTATTAGCATTGGGTCTGTAAACTTCAGTGTACTGCCATAAAAAAAACAGTGGCTCTGTCTGCATGCTGTTAAAAGAAATAAAAGTGAAATATAACAAAGGTTTAAATCTGGGCCATATAGGCAGAACTATTTATTAATCAGGCATAATCAGATCATTTCTTTTACTTGACCAAACGTCAAACAGAAAATTCAAGATGATATAACACCACAACTACGTGTGTGAGTATTTTTAATAAAATAAGTTTAAAAAACCCTGTTCGTGATCCACTCAACAACTTGCACAGGTTCACAGCTTAGTACTAGTCCAAGCTGCACCTCAAACAATTCCATGATTGCATAGTTCTGCTAGGACAAGAATTTCAAAATCCCATTTCACAATTTTATTCTAGCATCTGTTGAGTCAGGAATTTTTTTTTTTCAAAAAAGAAGACTTTAAGTAACATTTCGTAAATTTAAATAAAAGCCACTTTCCAATGCACCGGTTGCTGGATTCATGCATGATGTTGCTACCGCTCCAATACTTGCTCATCAAGACTCAGATCCAGAAATACTCTTTTCAACAGATTATGATAAATTTTTCTCTACATAATAATTGGTCGCTGACCATTTCCAAAACCAGTTAGGAAAAATAAACAAAAGCATGACCAAGCTATGTTCAATAATGCAAAACTTCAATGGTCAACATAGTTCTGGGAAAACACCCTTGAATGGGTCACGGAGAGAGATTGTGAGCTTCACAATGATGCGATTTTCTTGGACACTATTTATTCTCCTTAGCCTAAAGCTTATATGTCAGAATTCCCATTGCCTTTGTTTACTTATTTGGAATCTATTAGCAACTGCTTGTGATTCTCGGTTTATTTATAACAAATTAACTTCATTTTTAATATCATTGCTTAGTTCTAGAAGTAAATACTACATCAATTTAACCTTTTTGAGAAGAGCGGCGCGGGGGGGGTGCACCGGCTGTTGGAATGGGAGAACACAACAATGATCAAAGGTAGAGAATGGCATGTGAGGAAGGGCGAAGTAGTGCTTGGAGGCAAAGGCAGGCATCACGACAGCAATAAGCAGAAGAGCCAGGACAGAGATGGGGGTGCAGTGAGATGGGTGGCAGAGCAAGGTAGGAGGGGGCACAATCTGAGTGAGACAACGATCCATGACAAAGAAAGGTATCCAACAATATCAAAAGGCAGAAGGTGGAAGGAGAGGCAAAACAACCTTAGGTGTCCAAGCAAGCAAACAATGAGTACATATGGATAGCACAGTTGAAGATGTGAGTCACACTCATGTTTAAAACTCCATAGTGTTAGCAAATGATGCTATACAATAAATAGTGTTGAAGCATAAAGTTGGCAGGAAGATAGGATCTCATGCATTTGACAGGACTCTAATTTAGAGAAATTAGGTTTTAGAAGAATCAGAAGGGGTATTTACAGTTTGCAAGTGGTGATTTCACATCATGACTGTAAGAAGTCACACAAAAGAACAATAAAGGAGACTAAAAAGCTTAATGAGAACTACCAGTTATTGGAAGAAAAAAGAACTCAATGACTCTTCCCTGTGGTTTATGGAAGGGGGAGGGTGTGGTCTTGATCAGAATTAAGTTGAGAGGGCATGATCTGAACATGAATCAAATCAAATCAGATCGGAGTCAATGGGTCTAGTGGGTTATCCTAAGATAGGATGACATCATTGTGGCTTAGAGATCAATTATCCACTACTAGGAACGAGTGAATAAAAGTTGAAGTGTTGAACTATGCTGGAATAACTGAAATAATGTTGATGGGCACTAGTTACCAACTAGAAAAGGAGGCTTCAAATATGATTCATCATTGCATGAAGAACTAAACGTGGGGGGTGGGTTGGTTAGGTTGAAAGGCTCCCCATAAAACTTTTACACCTACCATCTACCTCCAAGGTCAATTCTGTCAGCCCCCTCTGCCTTCCTTCCTCTCTCTCCATCTCTCTATCATGGCACCAAACCCTGCTGTTAGCCTTACTTTAGTCTTGAGGCCAATGTGTGGATTCATGGAGATGCCACAGGGGTTAGGGTTACGAATCAGATTGAGACTGGACTAGATAAAGAAGATAAGCTGTTGACAAGCATCCTATTGCAAGTGTCCCTTGGATATCTGTTATCAAATATTGGTATTGATGCTAGGAAATGCAAAAGGGTGAAACCTATCTGTCCCATCCCCAATGCTCACCACCTCACTCCTCCAACCCATACCCACATGGAGCTATACCTTGACTAAAACCTTCACCTTAAATTCAAAAGTTGGATTGCATTAAAAGAGAACCGGAATGGTGGAACCTAAGCTTAAAGTAAAGTTGGGTTGGGTCTAAACCTTAATAATTGATCAGGTCAGGTAAAAGATGCCTTTTGACTGACTCATCAGGTTGGGTTGGTCATTTAACTTTCTGGATGGCCCAAACCCAATTCAACCTATTTGTGATCCTAATCCAAGAAACTTAAGTTCAATATGTTGCAATATTTTTAATTAAAAAGGGATTAAAAAAGTGAAAAAAATATGAAGATTCTTGGGCTAACACAAGGATTCAATTCCATGGTTAGACTGACAGAAGAAAATCCCACTTTTTGATAGGAAGTCATTGAAGTTTTGGGGCGAGCATGAAAAGAAATCCTAAAGCATGTGCTAGTATGAATCCTCCATTCAGAAGTGCATCAACCCAAATATATTACATGGACTCAAGCCAGGATGTCAACATACAAAACGTGTATCTTAACAACATATATTACATCTGTAGAGTACCACATCAGATAAGCATAAAAATACAGCAGAAAGCCAGAAACAATATTCTATGTTTTATAACATTCAATAATGTAACTCCTAAATTGTCCTATCATAGCCCTTGACCTCAAAAACAAATTTAACAATGATTAATATCCTTGCATGAAAAGAAATTCTAAATCTTAAGTAAGCAATTTATGATGAATGGAATGAGCAGCCGATACAATCTTTGTTTACTAAAAGGTGAAGCATAACTGGAAAGATGGTCACTGAGTCCACTTTTGTTTTTCCCCCTTCTCCTTTAGGCCCCATTTATCCAGTACAGTGAGTCTTTCTCATGTCCAGACAATAGAATCATGAATAAAATCCCATGCTAAGCATAAAATGGTGCAGCTACATGGACAAATGGATTTAATTATCTTAGTATAGACTCAATTTATTTTACATGATTTCCTTATCTTCTCCCCCCACCTCTTGTTGCTTATTTCCTTGTACACAAACAAATTACAAATATTTCATGTCTATTTCTATCTTTCCACTATAACTTTCAGTTTTTTTCCAGCTGCAAGACTCATTAGTTGATTAGCATCAAATTATGCAATAATTAAACTTGCTCCCCATCACCCTAAATCCAATTTACTAATTGAATATGTCATCATACGTTAATTAACTAGGAAATTAACCTGCTATAAGTACTAACTTTCCTATGACATAGAGTTGTAAACCTGCCTGTAGTTATATTAGGGAAGATGCCTAGCATAAGAATGAGGATAATTATATTAGTAAAACTGATTGTTGATAATGTATACATTCTGGAGAGCAAGCAAGAGTCAAAGACAAATGACATGATGATGCTTGACTCCCTATTTCCAGCCTCTTCCCTCAGAAGATAGTTAATTCCCTTGTGCAAGTATAAAGGAGTCTGCAAGAATGTGAGCACTATGCCAGCTCTTACCTTATCAATTTGAGAACAGCTTTTAGAAGCCAATGGCTTGTATCTTTTCCTCCACAGCCAAGTCCTCTGTGAAAGGAATCTTCATGGAGATCATCTCTTAATATTTCTTTCCAAATTTTCTTTGTAACTCCCTTCACTTCATTTTTTGAGCTCTCCCCTTCCTCAAGTTGTCTGTGGCCTACAATACATATGTTCAAGCGCTGTAAACTGGCCTTCCTTCTCAGCATCCGCTATTAGTGTTGCTGCTAAACCTTCCCTAGTTTGCTTGCTTCTGACTCTAGCCTTCCTAGTTTTATAACATCCTCATTTATGTTATGTTTATGACTATGTTTCATCACACAGCATTCTCCTCCCTATAATATAGTCAGTCTTATATTTGCCTTATATATTCCTCCATAGATACCATAGAGATTTGACAATCTGGTAAATCGTGGAGGTGGAAATCCACTTTACCCTCTTTGCTTTTGTCCTATTTGAGACATCATCACATCCCTATTAATCCTTATGCATGACAAATCAAGATTATCAAATTAACATGCCTTTTCAAGTTTGTTTATCTCAATCATCTCAATCCTAAATGCATCCACCACTATACTCATAACCCCACGCATTTTCTACAACATGATTTTTTAATGAAAAAGTTCATTAATTTCTAAATAAAAACTCCTGCAGATCCTATTTTCCAAGTTTAATGCCTATCCCTTGGCAGTGTCTTACTGATAAGCAAAAAGGTTAGACTTTAATATTCATCTTTGCTGAAGAACTACTACCACCAAGAAATTCCTAAAAGTTAAGATCTTCATAAATTATTGGTACCTCGTCATAGTTTGTTCTCTTCACAAGCCTCTAGAAATCCAATTATTGTATCCTTTTTGCTTTAAATTCTCCAGCCGTTTCCTGGGAAACTTGCTTAATTGTTGGCATTTTCAATGTAAATATATATTTCGGTTTGTTGAGAACACCTGTAGCATGTCTTGATTTCTGCCTAATTATCGTCTCATGTAATTCTCAAATATGTCTTCTGATTCTGAGCCACGAAAACCACGCAATTTAATGCACGTTCTTCTTATAAGATGATAGCATTGGTTCTTCCTTGATTCCTACAACATTCTTGCAGACTTCAATACCTGATGAAAAAAGATTCGTAAACAAAATCAGCCCAATATATTCCATAATTCCATCTCCAATCCAATTAAACTTCTGCAATTCTAAAGTATTAGATAGTACCTAGGGCTTGCTATAGGGGTTATTCATTGATCTTGGTTATATCTCCATTTTCCCCAAAGATGGATTATGGACTTCTCCGTTTCCACAACCGACCAATCCTTAAATTTTCAAAATTTTCCCATCATTTCTACCGTTAAGATACAGATCACAAAACCACAAACAAAGAGTTGCATCAAACAAAATAGCATACAGAATGATCGCAAGAATCAAGAGATACAAGTAAATAAACAGACTGACGCACAGATTCAAAGTTTAGAAAGAAAAGGGAGAAATCTAGATGGAGAAGCGAAGCGCATACCAAATGTTTGTGCTTTCGACGGAACGAATGGATTAGGGCAGAAGTGAAGCGGAGACGAGAAATGGGGAGAGCGCGCGCCGGAAACCCCACAGTAAATGCTTATTTCGAAGTTGACTTGGGTTTCAAGGCGCACGTCCTTCGGCATTCACCGTTTAAACTAACGGCCGTTTTTCGGCCCTCTCCATTACTTTCCCCTGTACCTCTTTTTCTTAATAATTTTTTTAATTAATATTTTGTATTAGATTCTTTCCGGAGCAGATTATACAGCCTAGAAAAATAAGATCATTTTATTAAAGAAATCTAATTGGAGCCGCCAAAATGAATTATGACTCGCAGATCGACTCATTTAGATCTTTAAAATAATAAAATTAGATTAATATATTGATAATTTATTTAATAAAAAAAAATTTTAGTCCAATTCATTTATAGTCCAACTCATAAAGGGTTGGCCCGTCTAGCCTACAGACCAATCCATTTACTTTAAAAGAAAGTGATATAATTACATAAATTATTAAATATTAAAAAAATTAAATATTAAAATTAATATTAAATATTAAAAAAATAAATTATATTTATTTTTGATGTTTTAAAATTTGACGTAGGAACTAATTTTATTTATTTATTTGATAAAGTATTACGTTTGAGAATTTTTTAATTATATATATATTTTAATTATTTTAATTTTTTAGTGAGTTATAAGGATCGATCTGTTTAGGTTCTTCATTTATAAGGACTGGATCTGGACTACTTATTTGATGGCCTATTTATCAAAAAAAATTTTTTTGACCTGCTCCTAATGGGCGTAGCATATGAAGGGCTGGCCCTCTACAAGTCAGGCCGTTCCATTTTGATGGCTTCAAAACAAGTCAGGCCGTTCCATTTTGATGGCTTCAAAATCAATCTTGACGATCAAGTCTTGAATAATATTATTTTTATACTGTTGTCTCAATTATGGATCGGAGCTTATTTTAGATAAAAGGTTGATCCAATTTAATTCAAATTGTATGCGCTAAAATTTAGAATTCTCTTAAAAAAAAAAAAGAAAAAAGAGAGACATTGAAATAATAGTACCATTGTTGTATTCATTATTTTAACAAACATTTGTAAAAATGTACTGTAAGCTACATATTAGCTATTGTAGCTATTACAATGTTCTATAGTGGATTTGGTGTAGGTCTATCGTAATAGAATAAGGATGATACGGATGTTTTGGGGGAAAAGGCAGGAAGATTCCCTCTCCGAGCCCATGATGCAAAGAACCAATAATGTTAGCAAAAGTAAATAATTTAGTTTTAAGAAACTTAAGCATTGCAAGTTACCAGAGCTAAGACTGTAATCACCATTTTTTCCGAGAGATCAGCTGCCTGATTTCCTTCATGGTAAAAATTGATATGGATTTAATATGTTATAAGATTTTTTACATATTGCATCCAACAATTTATCAATTCGTGTACTAAGCATCCCCTATTCTCTATTTGCAAATAGATTCAGATAATATCATATTTAATTTGCAAAAGATCCTTCCATTAGGCTTCCATCTACCATACTAACCATGGTTCCTGGTTAAGTTAACCAAGGATAGCAAATGACTAGTTTTTCCCCTAAACCAATGTCCTCTGTCCCCTTTCCCTCCTCTGTCACTCCTTGATATCTTTCTCATTCACTTCCTGCATCTCCCACAGGAATCCACAACAACCCTTCCACTAGAGAATATTCTCCTGCCAGGGCTCCAGCACATTCACTATTTTCTCATGAGGACAAATTAATCTCTCCATATTCCTCTCTAATATCCCCACCATGGCCAAACATTTGCCCTCAAGGGGTTCCTCCCTTCTTATCTCACCTGCCTGAATGGCAATATATTTTTTGGTCCAGATTTAACTGCATTATTGATTTTTTCCTCAGTCTCTCTGAAGTTTAGTATAATTGAACAAAACGGTCAGTTTTCCTAAATTCTAGCCACTATTGTGGAGCTCTGCCTCTCTTAAATTCTCGTCACCGTTTTTCTTAGAAATGAATTCTAGTCGTTAATTCGATCCCACACTATGAAAAAAGAATGTATGAAAAAAGTATGAAAAAAGAAAAGTAGTAATCTCATCACCAAACTATGAAAAAAGAAAAAAAAAAAAAAATTCAAGGATGGTAACCAACAGGCCGGAGAGGGAAGGACTCGTGCTCATCCCACACTTGCTATAGGATCGGTTAAAAAAAATATTTTTATGTTTTTAGAAGTAATTAAAAAATATAAAAATAAATATTTGTATTTTATATAATATTAAGTAAAATAAGAATTGAAGGCATAGAGCATAACAAACCAAATATTCAATAAAAATAAAATATATCAAAAATATTATTTTTAAAAACTCAAGTATCGCTGAAACAAAAGATGCAATTAACTAAAAAAAATGAAAAAACTAAGCAGCATGCTATGCAACCTCTCACATATCCGATCTTTCTCACGAGTGAAGTAATTGGGAGGAAAGATGAAGATGGGATTTATGAATAGTTGTGTACATCCAGATTAGCTTTTGGGTGGATTTTACTATTATCCACATCCATCTTAGATCCACTATGGATCAAGTAAAACTCATTCCGTTGGAGTCGGGTTAGCTCAGAAACCCGATGGGATAAGATAATGTGTTACCACTAAAAAAAAAACCCACCATCTACTCATCCATTATAGAATTAAGCTAATCTTATGGCCGTCTAAATATCATTATTTGGATTGATTTGCAAATAAGAATAATGGAAGGCTTCATATGCAATGTTGGTAAAAATAGTAGCTACCACAAAAAAAATCCTCTGTATATGAACAGTAGCTTGCTTTTTTGTTCAGAATCCAATATGTTAAGGGTGCACTATAAATAAATTGTGCACGATCGGATGATAGGGATTATATCTTTCACACGAAGGAAGATGAACCATTGGATCGCACAATAATCACCTTGAGATCTATGCAGATAGATGAATGAAGGAGTTTGGAATGCTTTAAGATTTGTATAGTATGCAATCCAACAGTTGATGTTGTTAAAGAAAATCAATTGTTCTTTCACTACAAGAAAAGAATATTTTTACAATAAAATTATTTGCGATGCAAATATTCTCATCGTCAATAATAGCATTTACGACGATAAATGAAATTGATCGTAAATAATAAAATATTTACGATGAAAGTAACTTTTCATCGCAAATAGTTGAATATTAGCGATAGAAAAATTATTTTGTCATAAATACGAATTATTTATGATGAATATTTTCATCGTATATAATACATTATTTATTTTAATTTTAAACTTTTAAATATTCATGATGAAAATATTTTCATCGTTAATAATTTAAAAATTTATGATGAAAAATATTTTTTCATCGATAATAATGTTATTCTCAAACAAAAATATTTTCGTCGTCAATATTTAAAAAAATAAAAAATTTAAAATTACAGATTATGTACGACGAAAATTTTACATCGTAAATAATTGAGTATTTACGATAAAAAAATTTTTCATCATAAATACTCTTTATTTACGACGAAAATATTTTTATCGTCAATAGTTAAAAAAATTAAAAATTTAAAAAAATTAAAAATTACTAATTATTTGTGATAAAAATTTTTCATGATAAATAATTACTTTCTACGATGATAAAAAAAATTTTCATCGTAAATACTTGATTATTTACGATGAACGTATTTTCATCGTAAATAGTTAAAAAATTAAAAATTTAAAAAAATAAAAAATTACTAATTATTTATGATAAAATTTTTTCATCATAAATAAAAGTTTTTTATGATGAAATTTTTTTTGTCATAAATACTTTATTATTTTTGATGAAAAATATTCATCGCCAGTAGTTAAAAAAATTAAAAATTAAAAAAAAATCAAAAATTGATTATTATTTATGACAAAAAATTTTATCGTAAATAAAATATTTTTATGATGAAAAAAAATTTCATCATAAATACTAGATTATTCATGATGAAATTATTTTCATCATAAATATTTTAAAAAAATAGTACTTTAAAAAAAAATCAAAAGTTGCTTATTATTTGTGATGAAATATTTTTATTTTCATCATAAATATATTTATTTACGATGAAAATATTTTGATCGTCAATATTTAAAAAAATTAAAATTTTTAAAAATTAAAAAATTTAAATTCTTGATTTTGTGTAAGACAACTGCATCTATTTTTTGTAGCAGCTGCATACATCTTTTGTCCTTTTATATAGTAAAAAAGCAAATGTGAGTTATGATCTAAACCAAATTTTTTGTATGAAAAAATGATATGAAAGTGGGTGATATTCAAGGATTAGAATCAATTGATCTTTTTGAATGAAATGAGCTATATATTTATTTATGACGTAAAATTCATCTGTTCATCGCTATCACTGTTGCTAGTGATATCAATGAATCTTTTTGATGGAGTGTCTGTCTTAAGCTGTATAAAAAAGCCTCCTTTCATGCAGAAACTATATAGTTAAGCAGCGCATTCTAATATGACTTCTACGATCTCAAAAGGTACTGTACTTCCTGCATCGATTGATGCTTAAATATATCTCTGTAGGAGTTTCAATCATGAGAAGACAAATAATACGAGCACTCATCTTTCTAGCAATGCAAAGTATAAATATGAGCTTGTACTTTATAACACAAGTTGCACTACCGCAAGTTTGCTTTGATTCTGATCAATTGCTAGATCTTTGATACTCACACAATTCCTAACAAATTTTTCAAGCTCGATTCTTACATGTATGCAATATACGAGTTTCTGAACCTCTAACTTTCTATCTCTACCCTATCCTCCAAATCTCAATCTTGATGGATTTCTCTCGTGATCTCAGAATCGACATGATATTCTCATACTCTGACTTTCGGAATGAAGACTCCAAGAAGAAGACGAGCTTCTTGGAGATCGAAGACCTCAAAGCTATCGATTTTTCATAATATCCATTCCATTGCGGAAGTCGAAGAGCTGTTCTTATAACAATTATTAACGACGTAAATTAAACTTTTCATCGAAATTATATTTTTTATGTAAATAATTTTTTTTTAAAAAAAAAATTTTTTTGAAGAAAAATCATAAATTAACTATTTATATAATTTTTTTTTATTAATAGAATATTAATTTTTTGATGAAATTATATTAAAAAAAAATTTTAGATAAAAAATTTTTTAGATTAAAGAAAATTAATTTTATTTTTCACCATAAATATTTTTTTAATATCATTTTTTATTGTTAATTTTTTTGGATGAAAATTTTTTTTGGTGAAAAAAATTCAAGATTCATTTTTTATGAAATTATTATTGGAAAGATATTTTATTATTAGTGATGTAAAATAAATTTTCATCATAAATAGTCTTTAAATTTTTTATCAAATTTTTTTAAAAAAATATATTTACGATGTAAATATAATTTTCATCGACAATCATGTTTTAAAAATATTATTTTAATCAATTTTTATGAATAAAAAAATTATTAATTAAAAAAAATTATTAGTGATAAAAATTATTTTTATTGAAAAAACTATTTTAAAATAATTTTTTTTGAAGAAAAAATTGTTAGAGAGGAAAAAATTTTAATGGTATTTATTAGCGACGAAAATTAAATTTTTATTGCTAATAAAGTTATTAACGAAAAAAAATTTTATCGTGAATAATTTATTTTTTGGATGAAATTTTATTAGAAGAAAATTTTTTTTAGTGAAATTTTTTTTATGAAAATTATTGGTAATAAAAATCAAATTTTTGTTGCTAATAAAATTATTAATGATGATTTTTTTCATTACCAATAATTTTTTAAGAAGAAAAATTTTTTTAGTAAATTTTTTTTGATGAAAATTATTGACAATGAAAATAATTTTTCATCACTAATAATAGTATTAGCGATGAAAATTTTTGTCGCTAATAGTTCTGTATTCAATGCACGTTAATTTGGTATCTCTTCACGCGAAACCCAGAGAAACCCTCTTCCTTCCCCCCTTCCTCTCCCCTCTCCCCTCTTCGATCTCTCTCTCTCCCCTCTCCCTCTCCGAGCTCTCCCCCTCTTTCTTCCCACCGACGAGCTCCTCTCTTTCGTTATCACCACCGTTGCCCTCCGCACCCCCAGCCATCATTGCCGTCCGCACCTCTCCGCTATCGTTGTCATCCATGAAACCCTTTTCCTTCCCCTCCACTGATGCCCCCGTTGCTGTCCACCATCCGTCAGAGGTAAGGATACTTCCAACTCTTTTTTTTTGGTTGATCGAGCCACTGAAGGGCGGAGAGGGGGTCGTGGGCGGTCGGGGGTGGCTGGGGGCGACACCGAGGCGGGGCTAGGGTCGGGGGGCAGTCGAGGGTGGGGCTGGGGTCGGGGAGGGGGCCGTGGGTGGCTGGGGGCGACATGGGGCCGGAGAGGGGGTCAGCCAGCGGAGATGCAGTCGGGGGGTGGTCGGGGGTGACACGAGGGTGGGGAGGGGTCCGTGGGCGGCCGGGGGCGACACGGGGCTAGAGAGGAGGTCGGTCGGTGAAGATGGGGTCAGAGGGCGGCCAGGGGCAACACGGGGGCGGGGAAGGGTCTGTGGGCGATTGGGGGTGACACGGGGCCGGGGAGGGGGTCGGCCGATGGAGATGGGGTTGGGGGGTAGCCGGGGGCGACACATGGGTGGGGAGGGGGCCACGGCCAACCAGGGAGGGGGCCGTACGCGGTCGGGGAGGGGGCTGTGCGCGGTCGGGGAGGGGTGGGTGACGGTGGGGAGGGAGGAAGGGAAGAGAGAAATGATGAAAAAAAATATAAAAAATAAAATATTAATAAAATATTTTATTATTTGATTAATAAAAAAAATCTCAATCACGTTTCGAATTGGATCGAGGTCAGAATTCGGATCGAGATCCCGATTCAGATTAGGATCCAAATCGGGATCTGATTAGGATCCGAGTTGGGATTCGGATCGCGGGGGGTTGGAGAGGGCGGCGGCATGCGGGGGTTGGGTCGCGAGGGATGGGTGACGACAGTGGTACCGCAGGAGCAGGGGTCGAGTCTGGGCGGCATAGGTTGGGTGACGGCGCCGACGCTGTGGGAGCGAAGGCCGTGGGCGACCGAGTCCGGAGCTCGTTTAGAAAAAAAATATTTAGAAAAAAATATTTTTAGGTAAAAATATTTTTTAAAAAATAAAAAATTATTTATTATTTTTAAATAAAAATATTTTAAAAAAATAAAAAATCATCGGACCCTCGGGATTAGGTTTCGTATTATTATTTGACACTAATATTATTTTTTATGCTCAACTACTTATAGTTTATTTTATATTTATTGCATAAAATTTTTAGTATTACTGTTTAAATTTATAATTTTTTTTTATTCCATTTGCACAATACACATTACTTTTGTTTATTATAATTTAATTATTTTATATACTATTTTATATAATTTTACTTATTATAATTAAATATAAAAAATATTTTTATTTTAGAGAAACTCTGCTGAAATTTTTGATGAAAAAATTTTAATGCAGAGTTACTTTTTTTTGATAAATCAGAAATCTATCTTTGAATGTATGTTCAGAGGTGGTAGTTAAATTACATTGAGCCGTAGATTTTCGTTCAAGAGTCGATCTTGATCGAGATCGACTATTGGATATCTCGTATTTGAACTTTTTAGAAAAGTAATACTATTATTATTATTATTAATAGTTGATATTTTGTTTCATTATATGGTACTCAGTAGTTATCTGACCATTGTTCTTCGAGTATATGGTGGATAGGATGCGAAGGTACCATATTCACATCGTATACTTAGAGAATTATTGAGAGATACTGTCGAAATTTTTACAATAATAAACACTACAAGGAAAGAGAATTTTAGCGATGAATTTATTTTTGATGGAAAATATTAGCGTCGTAAATAATCATATCAATGACGTAAAATTTTTTTTATCGATAATAAAAAATATTTACGATGATTATAAATTTTTATTGTAAATCAATAATATTAGCGATGAAAAAAAGTTTCATCGTAATAAAGAACTTATTTTCATTGAATATTTTCATCGTAAATATTTTTTAATTATAAATATCCAAATATTAGCGATGATAAATCTTTCATCGGTAATAGTTAAATTTTTTGCAACGAAAAGATCGGTTCCATCATAAATTATTCTTATTTATGACTAAAAATTTTTATTACTAATATTTAAAGAAAAATAAAAAAATTAAATATTTTTGATTATTTACGACATAAGTCTCAGTCACAAATAATTTAATTATTTAAGATGAAAATACATGTTGTGTCGCAAATAAGGATTATTAACGATAAAAATTTTCATCGTTAATACTTTAAAAAGTTAGATAATTTTAAATTTTAAAATATAAAGATTATTTATGATAAAAATAAATATCATAGATAATTAAAATATTTGCGACAGAAAGTTCTTTTTTCATTGCAAATTATCAACCATTTATGATGAAATTTTTCATCGTTAATACCTAAGAAATAAAAAAAATTTAAAAATTTAAAAAGTAAATTATTTGTGATCTAAAGAAAATTTTTATAGTCAATAAGTAATTTTTTATGATAAATTATTTTATCATAAATAATTAAAAATTTAAAAATTATAGAATATTTATGATGAAACATATTTCATTGCTAATATTGTTTATTTATGATGGAAACATATATTCCATCACATATAAATATATTTTAAAAATTTAAAAATAAAAAATAATTTATGATAAAAATTATTCATCATAAATAATCAATTATTTACGATGATAAATCGAATTACTGTCATAAAATTATTATTTATTTAGGACGTATATCTTTCATCATGAATATTTAAAAAATAAAAAAATTTTAAATTTCAAAAACTAAACTATTAGCATTGGTAAAAGAATTTTCCATCATTAAAACTATTTTTAACGATGAAAAATTTCATCACTAATGGTTTAAAAATTTTAAAAATTAAAAAAAACTTTTTTATTGAAGGATATATATTATAGTAAATTTTTTTATATTTATAAAAAATATAAGATAGTTTTAAAAAATAATATGTGCAAAATAAAAGTATGTAAAATATTAAGATGAACATGTAGTAATATAAAAAAATTATTGAAATCATACTTAAAATGTTAGATGTAATTTAAAAATAATAATAAAAATTTTTATCATAAAAAAATTATAAATAATTTATAAAAAAATAATAAATATTAAAATTAAAAGTTTACAAGAATGATGGATAGAGTGGGCCAAGATATTTTAGAATATGTGATTGTATTTTATCTAGTTTTATCATTAGTTAGTTCATAATTATCATATATACTAAATTTTATGTTTATTATATTTATAATTGCATATTTAAAGAAAAATCTTGATTTTGTTGCTTGTGATATTTGAAAACCTCATTTTGTTTTATTTCTTAGTTATACACATAAGTAATGAATAAAAATTTAAAAAGGTTGATGAGCTGATATGGATGAAGAAAAAGTATATGTGGGGGATGGGTCGAACCTACTTCAACCTGCATGTAAACCATACATAATTTGATCCATTGACACCCCTAGTTTGAATCATGCTTCTGTCCGATTTTGGTTGGTCTTCCATCCATTTTAGTTAATAAACAAAAAAAAAAATAAAAAGGGTGGCATGATAGCAGATCAAAAAAAAATTTTGCACCCCATATCTAGGCTCTGGTGCTAGAGGCCTTGTTCTATTTGCCAAAGGCTCCATTGAGTCTCTTAGACAGGATCAGATCCAAATTTAGCTCATTTTTTATGCAGTTCTCGTTAAACCTAAACATAATACGAGTTCTACAAAATCTAAATAAGCAGGACAAAATGTGTGATGCCTAGGAAACAGGCTACGGAAGTATTAACATTCTATGAAAATTTAAAGATAGATATGATCCCAACCATGTGGGCCCTGAAAGAGGACCGGATGAACTTGGTTACATATTTCTTAAACAACATCAGAGAAGAAAGAAGCAAGGTACTTTTTTGACCTCTCAAATATCATCATTTTTTGCATGAAGCCCTGAGTTAAAAAGTTTACAGTCAAATTCTTGAACTCGCTTTCAGTGAATCAATGTGGTCCTACCGTCTATCTTATCAGTTGGATCTGAAAAAATTTTATCATGCGAACATCATATAATTACTTATAAAAAATTTATAAATAAATAAAAAAATTTAGTAATTATTAGCGATGGAAGATAATGTTCGTCACTAATAACATAATTAGCGATGAAAATAATCATCATAAATAAAATTTTTTTATCAAAAAATTTTTGGCGGAGACTATTAGCGACAAAATCCTATATTTTCGTCGTAAATAATATTTTTTGAGAAAAAATTTTCTCTAGCGAATTTTTTTTTGGCGGGAACTATGAGCAACAAAAATTTTATTCATCGCTAATAAGCTTATTAGTGACGAAAAATTTATTTTTATCATAAATTAATTTTTTGGTTAAATTACTGACGATGAAAATTAATTATTAGCGATAAAAATTTTCGTCGCTAATACCCCGAGTCCCTCAATGTCCCATCTAAAATCCATTTTCTTCCTCATTCCCCCCGCCCTCACTCGACATTCTCTTGCGCTCCCCCCCGGCATCCGGCATCTCTGCTCTTGTCCGATCGTCGTCGCCATTCGCTCCACCATCATCGTTCGCTCCGCCGTCGCCGTCACCGTCCACAAAGCCGTCGCCAATGCCGCTGTCGAGGTGAGTTTTATTACTTTTTTTTCGAGGGGGTTCGGGCCAAGGATGGGACGGTGATGGGGCTGGTGGGTCGGGGCCGAGGACGGTGCGCCTGGGCCAGGGATAGCGGGCCGAAATCGTGGGGCCTGTGGGCTAGGGCCACGGGGCCCGTGGGCCAGGTCCGATGGCCCGAGGCCTAGGATGGGTCCGATGGGCCGGGGCCTGGGATGGGTACGGGGATGGCAGGCCGGGGCCGAGGATGGTGGTCCGGGGCCGCGGGGCCTATGAGCCGGGGTCGGGGATGGGGAGGGCGGGCCAGGGTCAGGGATGGGGAGGGCGGGTAGGGTCTGACTGGCCGGGGCTGGGGATGGGGACGACGGTCTGGCACCGACGGGCCGGAGGCAGGACCAGGTCCGAGTCTGGGTCGGGTCGGGTTGATTTTTGAAGAGTCTGTAGCGGAAGCATATGTAGCTATCGAGTGTGTCACATTCTACTTGATGTATCTTGACGATATTAAAATAAGATTCAATCATGCAGATCGTAATGCAGACCGTGAGTGGGGTGACAATGAACCGACATTGTCTATATTTAAACAAATAGTTCGACCTATTGGTGTAAGAAAATATGAATTTATGGACGTGAACGAGCTATCCAAAGCATACTTTTACGTTCTAAATAATTATGAAGAAATTGAAGATTTTATTGAGTAAGTATCATCTTACCATACTATTTAATGATTAAAAAAAAATTTTATATCGATATAAAATTAAAAATCATAACTTCTTGCAGTGAGTACAAGAGTATACTATGTAGAGAGAATAATATGGATGCCGATGATCGATATAGGAAAAAATTTATAAAATGATTTGGTGATCTTGTAAGTTACATTAGTGATATGTTATTTATTTATTTATAAATTATATTATTTGAACCAACATAATTTTTTATCTTATGATATAGATGAAATATAAGTATTTCAATAAAGAAGTAGGTACGATCGATGAGTTGCACGATTTAGCATGTGGTCTCGATCGAAGGATTAATCACTACACATCCTATATCATTGGAGGAATGAGATTTCATACAAGGAAGCTTGAGATGCAACGATGGATCCAGAATAGTGAAATTGCTATAATAGGATATGAAGGAGAAGAAGAGATTGATTATTATGGTCTACTGGTAGATATCATAGAATTGAAGTATGGGTCTAGTAATTCTGTATTTTTGTTTCAGTATGAATGGTAGGATATTAGTAATAAAAAGATCGATATTCATATCCATTCATAATTTATCAGTGTAAATCTTGCACGAACATGATACCAAAATGAGCCGTACATATTATCAACTCAAGCGAAATAAGTAATATTTTTGAAAGATCTAAAGTATCGAGGTAATTGGCATATTGTGCAAAAAATAACACCTAAAGACGTATATGACATACCAACTCGATTAGAGATGGATGAAAATTCAGATTTACATGAAGAGGAAGTTTTTTAGCAAGAAGAACAAATATTAGCCGAGCTATTGGTTGATGAAGAACTTGTAACGGCACCTTTGAATAAGGCTGATCTCCCGTCCAATGAAGTTGAAGCTGATTTTATATTTAATCTTGATGAGTCGGAGGGTGACAATCAGTTCATAAATGACGATGAGATAAAAGACGATACACATATCGATTATTATGATTCGGATGAAGATTTACATATCGAGGAAGATACAAATATTGATAAGTAGATCTATATTCTTCATTCAATTTTGTCTTCCAATAATGGTATGCGATATAATTGTATTCATTAGAATATTATTTGATTTTTATTATTATTATTTAATATTATATTTATTTATATCTTAATTCCTGCAGATATGGCACCAGAAGACAGACGATGGCATTCGCGTTCACAGCTCGCTGAAAATACCTCGGAGGTTAAGGCACCTCCACCGATCTCCGTTGCCGCACTGGCTCCACTGTCAGAGGGTCCTACACCGACAGGTCCAAGTGAGTCGGGTCCCAATGAGGCAGATCCTAAGGGTTTTAATTATTACACTTTATATATATTAAAATTTGATTCTTTTATTTGGATCATAGTAATGATTTATTTATTATTGTTTCAGGTGAGTCCTCATCGATGGTGAGGCGAGGTCCATCGAAGAACCTCGCTCTGGAGCATTGGAGATGCGAGCATCCGGGACAGCATCTCTGGATCGAGATACCGACCGACTACACCAGACCCATTAGGGGATGGTGCGAGCCATGGCAGACTAAGTTGGGCATCATATGCTGCAGTTATGCCCCCATGATGTTCTTCGATTGGCATCACATTCTACCGACTCAGAGAGAGATTTTCTACACCCACTTACAGATAAAATAAATTATATTATGAATATTTAATTTGCATAGTATTCTTCTAATATTTGTTATTGACAGGGTGTATTTGACATCGCTGATTTATAGGAGGATCGTGTGAGGCGAGCCATCGACACTCAGTTATCATTGCATTTCAAGGACTATCGCCATCACATGCATCAGCATTGGTATCGAGTGGTGCAGGATCATGGGGAGGAGGCAGTGCGGCAGCAGCCCTATGACAACATCACCATGGACGATTGGACTACTATATACCAGCATTACGAGGATCCGACATGTCAGGTTAGACATCTAAATTTTTTTTAGAGTTTAATGACTTAATCATTTATTCTTAAATTAATTTTTTATCTACTAATTTTACTGGTAATTTTACAGAGACGACGTGCCCAGAATGTAGCGAACCGGGCGAGACAGACCGTGCCGCATTGTGGGGGTTTGAGATCGTTTGCTCATCACATAGAGCACATGATAGATAATTTTTAATTTCTAATTAGCATATAATTCTCTAGTTATTTAAATTTTTTTAATTAATTTTCAAATTGTAGAGAGATGCTGAGAGTGGCGAGCTTCTTGGTAGGATTGATATCTACCAGCGGACCCACCAGCGACAATCGTAGGAGTGGACGATAGTGAGCCAGAAGTTCTTTGTAAGTTTTTTCAATTATTTTTTATTCAAAATTTGATTTTTATTATAAAATTAAAATAGCTATAATTTTAATTTTTAAGATCGTATAACAGACATGAGATTCCAACCTACTTCTGAGGGCTCGATCACACCCACAGATGATAAGATCTGTGATCGGATGCTCGGTACGAGATCCTATTATGTTAGGGGTCTAGGGTATGGGATCACTGCTCCCTCATCCTCATGCTCATCTAGGGTCGACATCCATTCTGCGTACGAGGCTCGACTGACGGAGGTGTAGAGACAGGCTACCGAGGATCGACAACAGACTGTCGAGGATCGATAGCGAGCTCAGGAGTTGGCTGCTAGGGTTGACAAAATATGACCTGACCCACCAACCTGACCTGTGTTCGACCCACCATAAATAGATTTGAATTTAGGTTAAACGGGTTCAGATCATAAATGGATCGATCTGTTTAACTCGTTTAATAATTTGATCGGATATGAATTTTAGATATCTGACCTGTTTAATCTGTTTAACCTGTTTAATATTTAGGTTGGGTTGAGTCAGATAACTCATTTAACCTGTTTAACTTATTTCTGATCTATTTAACCATTTAACCTGTTTAACCCATTTAAGATTCGTTTAACCCGTTTAACCTATTTAAGATCTGTTTAACCTATTTAAAATCTGTTTAACCTGTTTAACCTGTTTCTGACCTATTTAACTTAACCCGTTTAACCTGTTTAATCCGTTTAACCTGTTTAACCTAATTTGACCTATTTAATAAATGAGTTAAACAGATCGGATTATTTGTTTAATAAATAGATCGAGTTCAAATTTGAATTTTTGATCCGTTCAATAAACAGATCGGGTTTGACTTGATCATTTTCTGATCCGATCCGTTTATAATCTGACCCATTTATGACCGACCTGATCTGTTTGCCACCCCTATTGGCTGCACGCCTCGACGACTATCAGCGCTTTCAGATCTAGCTGATGGACTGGATGGCGCAGATGGACCAGACGATATAGCTGATGAGGTAGCAGCAGGCTGATCTGAGCTCCATCACTAGTCCGAGCTCCGTCGAGTGCTCTCCATCCTCAGCTCGTTCTTTAGATATCGATATTTGATGGCTTATTGATGTACTTTTTTTATTTCAAACATCTTATAATTTTAATTTAATATAATAAAATAATAAAATTTATTTAATTTTTTGTATAATTTTTTTATTTTAATTTTTTTAATTTATAAAAAATATTACACATATAAATTTAAAATATATATTCATAAATTATTTTAAAAAAAATATGACTAAATTATTAGCGATAGAATTATTTTTGATGAAATATTTGTCATCAAAAATATTTTACTAACATAATTTAATTTATCAATAAATATATAATTAACAGTGATGAAAAATTATTTATCGTAAATAATTATTAGCGACGTAAATTTTTATCAAAAATTATTTATTTGCGATGAAAGTTTTCATCGTTAATATTATTCAATTTTATTTTTTAAAATTTTTTTATTAAATTAATAGTAATAAATTATTTTTATTATAAAAAATATTTTTTGCAATGTAAATTTTTTATCACTAAAATTTTTGAAAATAATAGCAATAAAAATATTTTTATCGCTATTAATTTTTTATTTATCATCGATGGTTTGTTTCGTCGCAAATACTTTTTTTTAGATTAAATTTGTTTATCTTTTTTTAATGATAAAAAATATTCATCGTAAATATCTTTTATTAGTGATAATTTTTTTTTATTATAAAATATTATCAATGATGAAACTATTTACGATAAAATATTAGCGACCAAAATTTCATCGCTAATATGTATTAGCGATGAAAATAGGTTATTAACGATGAAAACTAATAACCTATTTTATTGTACTGAAAATAAAATATCGACTAATAACAATAATAAGATTATTATTTTTTTGAAAGGGATAGGGCCATACTTGTTAGTAATGATTTGAAATAGATAGGATCATGTATTTTTGTCTGAATCTGGATCAAGATTTGGTCCAGAATCTGAGTCAGAATTCGATCCAAAATCCAGATCGAGATTCGATTCAGATGAATACTACTAAAATTTTTTTTGTTGTTAATAATTTTTATATTTGTTGTGAGATGAATATCAATAAAAGTTGGATGAATGTTAGAAGTTTTTTTTTGCCTGAATATTGAAAAGATGCTTGAGATTTTATTGACTTTGCACAGCATAAGGCTGACAGTGCTAGTCGGATAAAGTGTCTATGCAAGAGATGTGTCAATATGGTATATCATCATATAATACTTGTTGAGGAGCATCTGCTACATTATGGTATGGATTAGAAGTAACTTACTGGATATGGCATAGAAAGGGTGATCCGAATGAAGTTGTGCGCGACCATGATGATACTGAAGATGATAGCGATGCTGCTGAACCTATCGAACATGATGGTATAAAAGAACTATTGGATGATTTACATTAAGGTGTTTGTTCAAATGTACACGAGTACTAGTGCATCTGAAGGTAATTTTGATCATAAACACAATATCTGATTTGAGATAGAAGAGACTTCTGAACAGTTTGCAAAGCTTGTAAGGGATGCACGAGAGCCACTCTATCCAAATTGTGCAAAGTTCTCTAAGTTAGAATTTTTGATAAAATTGCTTCATATTAAAATCGTGAACTAATGGAGTCAGAAGTCATTTGATCAAAATTTGACATTGATTAAAGCAGCTCTTTTTGATGGAGAGAGACTTCTGAAATCGTATTCTAAAGTAAAAATATATATGCAAAAATTGAGACTTGGCTATATTCCTATACATGCTTGTAAAAATGACTGTATATTATTTTATAAGGATAACGAACAGGCAACTAAATATCCGAAATGCAGTGAGCTTAGGTATAAAATCAATAATAGAAAAGGAAAGAAGATACCTCAAAAGCTTTTGAGGTATTTTTCATTGATTCCAAGACTTCAAAGGCATATATGTCCACAAAGATATTAGAAAAAATGGGATGGTATCATGAGCAGCAGGTTCCGGAGGAGAACATACTTAGCCATCCGATCGATTCCGTAGTGTGAAAAGATTTCGATACAAAACAGCCACACTTTGCGAGTGACCCGCTAAATATCCAGCTTGGTCTAGCAACAGATAGATTTAATCCCTTTGGTAATTTGAGTACTTCCTACAGCATGTGGCCTGTGATGCTAGTTGTATATAATGTATCACCTTGAAAGTGCATGTAAGAATCATTTATTTTTATGTCACTATTAATTTTAGATCCGAAAATATCAGATAATAAAATTGATGTATATCTATGACCGTTAATCGATGATCTGAAGGAGCTATTAAAAAATAGAGTACAGACATATGATTGTGTAAGTCAAAAAAATTTTAAGTTGCATGCTTCGATTTTATAGACCATAAATAATTTTTCTGCATATGAAAACTTATCTGAATGGAGCACCAAAGGATATAGGGCATGTCTAATATGCAACAAAGATGCATCCTCCTTATATTTAAAGTATGGACGAAAAATATGCTTCATGGATCATCGACGGTTTTTATTTGATAATCATTCTTGGAGGATCCATTACAACCAATTCTTTGATGGTAAATCCGACCGGCATCCGCCACCTAAGGAGTTAAGTAGAGCAGAAGTTTTAGAATAACTTGAAGTCTTTGAAAATATTCAATTTGAAAAAATATCGGATATTCGCAAGCAGAAGCGTACTGAAGCTGAGCTGAATTGGATGAAGCGAAGTATTTTTTTCAAACTATCGTATTGAAAGCAGCTACTACTTCATCATAATCTAGATGTAATGCATATTAAGAAGAATATTTATGATAATATCATCGGTACTGTATTGAACATCCCAAGAAAAATAAAAGATAGTACAAAAGCTCGTCTTGATTTGTAGAAAATGAGAATTCGATTGGAGTTGCATTTAGTTCGTCGAGGTGATAGATTTTTTATGCCACCTATATGTTATTCGCTGTTTGGCGAGGAAAAGAAGAGTTTCTGCGGATGGTTCAAAACCGTAAAGTTTTCTGATGTATACACTTCAAACGTATCATGATGTGTTGGGAACAACGATGGCAATATCTCTAGCATAAAAAGTTATGACTCCCATGTGATGATGCAATGCTTGCTTTCTGTGGTCATGCGTGGCTATTTCAGTGGTGATGTTCAAACTACATTGATTGAGTTGGGAGTGTTCTTTCGAGAACTGTGTTACCGAAAATTAAAGATTAACTTATTTGAAAAATTTGAGAAGAATATCGTACTCATTCTTTGTAAGTTAGAAAAAAAAAATTTCATCATCATTTTTTGATGTTATGGTGCATCTGGCTATTCATCTTTCAAAGAAAGCTCTTTTGGCCAGACCGATACATTATCGGTGGATGTATCCTATTGAAAGATAAAAAAATTATATATACTTTATCATATTAATTATAAGATATAAATATATTTCTAAAATTTAAATTTATTTTTATTTATAGATTATTGTGTATCTTAAAAAAGTATGTGTGCAATAAAGTACGGCCTGAATAGCCTATAGTGGAAGCATACGTAGCTACGGAGTGTGTCACGTTCTGCTCGATGTATCTTTACAATATCGAAATAAGATTCAATCGTACAGATCATAACACAGACTGTAAATGGGATGACAATGAATCGACGCTATCTATATTTAAACAAATGGTTCGACCCATTGGTGGAAGGAGATATGAATTTATGGACGTGAATGAGCTATCCAAAGTATACTTCTACATTCTAAATAATTGTGAAGAAATTAAAGATTTCATTGAGTAAGTACCATCTTAGCATACTGTTTAATGTTTTAAGCAATTTTTTCATATCGATATAAAATTAAAAATGATGACTTATTACAGTGAGTACAAGAGTATACTATGTAGAGAAAATAATATGGATGATGATGATCGATACAGGAGAAAATTTGCAAAATAATTTGGTGATCTTGTAAGTTGCACTAGTAATACATTATTTTTAATAATTATAAAAATAATTATTTAAATCAACATAATTTTTTATGTTATGGTGTAGATGGAATATAAGTATTTCAATAAAGAAGAGGATGCAATCGATGAGTTGTATGATTTAGCATGTAGTCCCGATCGAAAGATTAATCACTACGCATCCTGTATCATTGGAGAAATGAGATTTCACACAAAGAAGCTTGAGATGCAACGATGGATCTAGAATAGTGGGATTGCTGCGATAGGATATGAAGGAGAAGAAGAGATTGAATATTATAGTGTACTGATAGATATCATAGAACTGAAATATGAATCCAGTAATTCTGTATTCTTGTTTAAGTATGAATAGTGGGATATTAGTAATAAAAAGATCGGTATTCATATTGATCCACACTTTATTAGTATAAATTTTGCACGAGCATGGTACGAAAACGAGCCGTATATATTAGCAACTCAAGCAAAACAAGTAATATATTTGAAAGATCTAAAGTATCGAGGTAATTGGCATATCGTACAAAAAATAACATGTAGAGGTATATATGACATACCAACCTGATTAGAGATGGATGAAAATTCAGATTTATATGAAGAGAAAGCTTTTCAAGAGGAAGAATAAATATTAGCCGAGCTTCTTGTTGATAAAGAACTTATAACAGTTTCTTTGAATAGGACTGATCTACCGTCCAAAGAAGTTGAAACTGATTTTGCATTTAATCTTGATGAGTTAGAGGGCGACGATCAGTTCATAAATGACGATGAGATAGAAGATGATACATATATCGATTATTGTGATTCAGAGGAGCATCTACATATCAAGAAAGATACGAATATTGATAAGTAGATTTATATTCTTTGTTCAATCTTCTTTTGTAATAATAGTATGCAATATAATTCTATTCATTAGAATATAATTTATTTATTATTATTATTATTTAATATTATATATCAAGAATTGCAGGTATGGTACCAGGAGACAGACGACGACGTTCGTGTTCGCAGTCTACCCCAGAGGCTGAGGCGCCTTCACTGATTTTCACTACCGCACCAGCTTCATCGCTAGAGGGTCCTGCACTCGCAGGTCCTAGTGAGATGGGTCCGAGTAAAACAGGTCCGAGTGGCATTATTATACTTTTTATATAGTAAAATTTAAATTTTTTTATTTGGATAGCTATCATACTAATAATTTATTTATTATTGTTTTAGGCCAGTCTCCACCAATGGTGAGGCGAGGGCGAGGTCCATCAAAGAACCTCGCTCTAGAGCATTGGAGATGCGAGCATCCAGGACAATGTCTCTGTATAGAGATACCACTCGACTACACCAGGCCCATTAGGGGATAGTGCGAGCCGTGACAATCGAGCTAGGCATCATATGTCGCAGCTATGCCTCCGTGATGCTTTTCGATTGGCATCACATTGTACCGGCTCAGAGAGAGATTTTCTACATCCAATTACAAGTAAAATAAATTATACTGTGAATATTTAATTAGCATGGTATTTTTTTAATATTTATTATTGACAGGTGCATTTGATATTATTGATTTTGAGTAGGATCACGTACGGCGAGCTGTAGACACTCATTTATCTTTACATTTCAAGGAGTATCGCCACTGCATCCATCAGCATTATTGGTACTATGTGATGCAGGATAATGGGGTGGAGGCAGCATGGTAGCGGCCCTATGACAGTATCACTATGGATGATTGGGCTCTCATATGTCGGCATTACGAGGATCCAACATATCAAATTATACATCCAAATTTTTTTTTTTAGAGTTTAATGATTGAATAATTTATTCTTAAATTCAATTTGTTACCTACTAATTTGACTGCTAACTATACAAAGATGATGTGCCCAGAATATTATGAATCGGACGAGACAGATTGTATCGCATTGTGGAGGTTTGAGATCGTTCGTTCGTCATATGGAACAGATGATAAGTAATTTCTAATTAGTATATTTTAACTCTAACTATTTAATTTTTTTTTAATTAATTATTCTCAAATTGTAGAGAGATGCAGAGAGTAACGTACTTCTTGGTATGATTGATATCTACCAACGGACCCACCAGCGACGGTCAGGAGAGTGGACGATGGAGAGCCAGGAGCTTTTTGTAAGTTTTCTCAATTATTTTTTTATTCACAGTTTGATTTTTAGTTTGAAATTAAAATAGCTATAACTTTAATTTTCTAGACCGTATGATAGACATCAGATCCCAGCCTACCCCTGAGGGCTCGATCACACCCACAGATGATGAAATATATGATCAGGTGCTTGGTATGAGATCCTGTTATGTTAGGATTTAGGGCATGGAATTAGTGCTCCCTCATCTTCACGCTCGTCCAGGACTAACATCCATGCTGCCTGCGATGCTCGACTGACGGAGGTGCAGAGGCAGACTGAGCAGCAAGCTGATGAGTTGACTGCATGCGTCGACGAGTATCAGTGGCTCCAAATCCAGATGATGAAGCGGATAGTGTAGATGGAGCAGATGATGCAGCTGATGAGGCAGTAGTAGGCTGGTCCGAGCTCTTTCGAGTGCTCCCTTTCCTTAGCCCGTTCTCCTTCTACAGATGTCGAAACTTGACGGCTTATTTATGTAGCTTTTTATTTTTATTTTAGACTGTTAGTAATTTTAATTTAACATAATAAAATGATAAAATTTATTTATGAGTTTATTATGTAAATTTTTTATTTTTAATTTATAAAAAATATTATAAATATAAATTAAATATATATATATATATTCATAAATTATTTTTTAAAAAAATATATAAATTATTAGTGATAGAATTATTTTTGATGAAATGTTAGTCACCAAAAAATATATTAATGATAAAAAATTGATCATAAATAATTTTTTTAATAAATTTAAAATTATCAAAATTTTATATTAAATTAATAGCAATAAAAATATTTTTATTATAAATAATTAAAAATTTATTAACGATAAAAATTTACATCAAAAATTATAATATTTGCAACACAAAATGTACGTCACTAATATTTTTTTAAATTTAATTTTTATAAAAAATATTAATTAAATTAATAGTGATGAAAATATTTTCATCATAAATAATTGATAATTTGTTAGCAATAAAAATATGCATCAAAAATTATCATACTTACGATGAAAAATTTATGTCGCTAATTTTTTTTTAATTTAATTTTTATAAAATTTTTAATTAAATTAATAATGATAAAAATATTTTTATCATAAATAACTGATATTTATTAGTGATAAAAATATTCATAAAAAATTATCATATTTATGATGAAAAATTTATGTCACTAATATTTTTTTAAATTTAATTTTTATAAAAAAATTTAATTAAATTAATAGCGATAAAAATATTTTCATCATAAATAATTGATACTTCATTAGCAACAAAAATTTACATCAAAAATTAATATATTTGTGATGAAAAATTTACGTCACTAACATTTTTTTGATTTTCATAAAAATTTTTAATTAAATTAATAGCGACGAATATGATTCATCGTAAATAATTATTTTTTATTAGAGACATAATATTTCATCATAAATTATCTTTTTTTAGGTTAAATTTTTCATCTTAAATAGTTTTCAAAAAAAAAAAATTTAACGATAAAAATTTTTGATCGGTAATATAGATTATTAGCAATAAAAAGTTTTTTTCATCGTAAAAAATTATCAACGACATTATTATTTATAACTAAATATTAGTGATGATAATTTTATCATTAATAACTATTAGCGATGAAAATCGATTATTAGCAATGAATTTTTTTCGTCACTAATCTCCTATTCTATTGTAGTGTTTCTTGCAAAAGATATAACCCGAGCCCAAGCTTGAACCCAAACACTATAAAAAATTCTTGTATTAGTGATGGCAAAAAAAATACCACTAATAGTGCTATTCACCGATAGAATATTACGATAAAAATCTTTCCATCACTAAAAATTGATAAATTATTAGCGACGGCTTAATTGATTATTTGCGATGGAAAAGCCATCGCTAATAATCTATTAGCGATAGTGTTAGCGATGGAGTGCATGTCATCGCTAATAACTAGTATTTTTTTAAAAAAATTTGATCGTAACCTTAGTAGCGACGAAAAAATTTAATAGAGACGGTGTTTTGCCGTCGCTAATAATATTAGCGATGGCTATAGCAACGATAATTTTTCAATCGTTAATACTACCCCTATTTCACTACCGTCCAATTCTCAAATTTTTACTTTTCCTCTTCCCCTCCTCTTTCCCCCATCTCCAGTCCCCCGCCGCCCCCTCTTTCCCCCGCTACTCGATCCCACTTCTCAAGACCTCAACTGCCTCCCCAAGCCCCCAGTCGCCTCTCGCCTCTCTGAGCCCTTGGCTGTAAGCCTTCGACCACCTCCCGTTCCTCGAGCCCCTGGCCTTCTCCTGTCTCCCCAAGTCCTCGGTCTGCCTCCCCTCGGCAGCCTCCAATCCTCCTCCCCCGCTATCGGATCTAACTTTTCCAAGCCCCCAGCCTATCTCTCCTCTTCTTCCCCCCACCTTTCTCTTTCCTCCCCCCTTCTCCTTCTTCTCCTATCGTGCAGTGCTGCCTCCTGCCGTACAACGCCACCTCCGTGTCGCAGCGTCGCCTCTATGCCACAGTGCCATCTTCATGGGTTTGGTGAGTATTAGTGACAGCAGCGGTGACGGCTGCATAACAATCACCAAATACCGTCATTTTAAATTTTTTAATATTTTTAAATTAATATTTATAAGATTTAGTTAAATAAAATTTAATATTTAAATTAGATTAATAATATTTAATTAAATTTAGTTAAATTTATTTTAAATTAATAATATTTAATTAATTTAAATTAATAATATTATTAATAATATTATTAATTTTAATAATAATATTATTAATATTATTAAATTAATAATATTATTAATTAAAATTGATATTATTCTCGAAAGGTAGAACCACTTTGGAAAGCTTTCCAGTGAGCCTGGGCCAGGGAATAGTTTGAATCTGATTTTTTCTAAAATCATCTAGCCTAAGCCCACCCCGAAACTTAAAAAAAATTATCGAACTGGGCTCGGATAGGGGTGGGGGGCTCGAAGAGGCTATGATGATTATCTGTGCGAGATACGCTTAAAGAGTCTTGAGAGAGATTGATGGAAGTGATGTATTTCTATTCTTATTATTGTAGTTACAGGGCAAACTTGGATGGTCTGTTACATCGCAGACAATCGCTTGCAGCAACCTTATGGTTAAAGGTGCAGAAGAACTTGCAATACCTTATTTTTCAATGACGGATCTTAGCCTTCTTCTTTTTTTCTTTCTCTTATTACTTTATTGGTCTCTGATTTAAGTACTATTTTTAAGTTTTTATCTTATTTTTAAAAAAAAATTTCAATGAGTTCGGGCCAGGCTCGGGTCTTTCAGAGTCATGATACTTTAGCTGAAGTATTTGAAAGATGTGATTTCAAATTACTGCAGGTAAACTACTTTCAGGTAAACATGATGAACACAAGTGTAACATACTTTTAGAGATGGCAAGATCGGGACATCAACTGCAGCAAGCTGATTTCTAACCATGATTTTAAACTCTTTTGCATACTTATCATGATAAAATCTATAATATTTGGACTTGAGATGCACACTTAAAAGACAGAATCAAGTCAAGAAATAAGAAAGATTCAAACCTCCAGGATATTACCCTCCTTATCTTGAGGGCGTTTGCATATAAAGGTCAATATTTTAGTTACTTGTCTCTCATTCAGCTGAGCTCATTGTTACAACCATCACAGTAGGTAAGTTAAGTAGCTGAGCTCGTTGTCGCTCATTCAGCTTTAAATTTTTATATTTAGAAACTTCACATAGTTAGGTTTGAGTCGGAGGAAAAGGATCTAGGGATCAAAAATCAATCTTTCTATTCAATGGATGGGATGGAGTTGTAGATACATCCATATCATCGAATAGGTTGGAACAATTTGTTCGAGAATCGGAAGAGTATATCGAAATATACTCTTTCATGCCTGTTTAGATTTGAGGTGGAAGGGATGGGTACAAAAGGGTTAAAATTCAATTTAATCATTCGATGGATGAGCCGGATATATCTATAGCTCTATATCATCAAATAGAATATATAGGAACAATCCATTCGAGAATCAAAATAATATATTAAAATATATCCCTTTGTGTCGGTTTAGGCTAGAGGCGATTATAATAGTTTTTTAGTTTTAATTAACTTAGTTACAGATCATTGGGTTATTAGCATCGATAATTGTATAATTAATTCATGAATCTATTTATTTTTATTTTCAGAGATCATAAATCATGTCTTCCAAAGGCCGGAGCCGTCACAGTCGAGGAGAGAGCTCTCGAGAAGAGAGATATCATACAGCCAGCTTGCATAGTTCTGCACCAGACATGCCACACAATAAACTCTAATACTTTAGATATTTTTTTATGTTATTTTATTTTGTATTATGTAATATAACATTCTTTATGATATCTTGATACTCTCAGATTCGGACGACGTAGGGTCACCAGTGACCCCATACTCATACGGAGCAGCATCCAGCTCTCAAGTCAGAGGCATGATAGAGGATCTATCTGGCTCGCGGCACCTACGACTCGATCGGAGGATAGAAAAAAGCTCATCCACATTCAGAGCCGCTCGTAAGTACTATATCTTCACTGAATATATTTGAAATTTAGCTATTTTAGATACTAATATTTATTATTCAAAATCAATTTTACAGTACATTTATAGAGTCTGGGGTGCCTCATGTGGTTACCAGAATTATCCGACGATTGATACTGGGGTCGGTGAACGAGTTCTCCAGTTGGCCATTCGAAGCTCGTGATGTAGTCTGGAAGTTGTTCCTGGTAACTCAAAGATGTTTAATTTTTAAATTCGCAGTAGATTTATATTCTATTTATTAATACACGGTTGCTTCTACTTACAGGGGTTCTATTGATTTGAGACTTCTCAAGATGAGGAGGTTGGCAGTCAGACCTTCGAGGAGATGGTCACGTGGAGGTTTCGGGATGGGCTATACAGCCTTCGACAGTCCATCATAGAGCACTCCAATTTCGATCACCATCGGATTAGAAGTCTTACACAGATTACTGGATGTAAATAGACATATGGGAGGCCCTCTACGATCAGTGGAGTATTGAGGAATACTCTGGTAGGCGGCAGAGAGCACGACAGAATCGATCCATCCAGCAGCATCTGATCAAGCATATTGGCGGCTCCGTTGGCACACATATTGTGGTCGATAGATTGATAAAAATTCTATACTTAAATTAATTTCATATTGAATTAATCATATGTATATTTTAATTAATTTAATTTTATTATTTATTTATTATAGATACGACAGGTGGATCGTGCATTAGGGCAACCACAAATATGAGAGGCCACACACCAGTCTAGAAGGACTGATGATTATTTAGATCATCAATCTCGATAGATCATAGTAACAAATTAAAATATTATTTGTTAAATTTTTATATATACTGATATATATGAACTATTAAATTTTTAAACTGTATAAGTGGATTATACGGAGTATCTCGTATCACGGCACGACGAGGACCCATCCTCTCAGCCCCTTTTTGACCTCAAGAGATGGCTCAGGGCCACCGGTGGGATGAATAGGAGTCGGATCATAGGATTTGACCATAGCTTCTATCCTCTAGTAGCTCGATACTCTTCTCAGAGCTCGACGATTTGGACATAGGATGACGCACATGTGGAGGAGGTTGTGCAGAGGCTTGGAAGCTAGCGACCTCAGAGCTTCCGAGACACCATCCGCGATACGGTCATTGAGATTCTTTAAAATCCGCATCTGCGCAATCAATTGGACTCATTGTTCTAGCCATTATAGCAGGTAAATCTATTAATAATTTTTTTTACTTATTTTATATTTTTATATTTAGAAGCTTCACATGTTTAGATTTGAATCTGAAAAAGAGATATAGAGGATAAAAATTCAATCTAACCATCCAAACAATGTATTGAAGATGTCTATAGCTCTGTATCATCGAATGAAATATGTAGAAATAATCTGTTTGAGAATCAAAATAGTATATCAAAATATACATCTCCATATCGATATATATATTTTTCTATCAAAATTTATTAATAATAATTTATTTTTCTTCATTACAAGATGCTGCGATATCCGGCTCTCATCCATCAGCTACTGGAGAAGACGTACAAGAGCAGGAGAAGGATGAGGAGAATCTTACATGATTTTTTTTTTTGATGTGTATGTAATTTTGATACTTGTAAAGTAGTATAAATTTATAAAATTATATAATTTATATTTTTAATATAATATAATTAATTTTATATTTATGATTGTGTTACATAATTATTATTTTATTTATAATAGATTTTAAAAATTATTTTTGCCTATTTATGTAATTAAAATATATTTTAAAATATTTAATTATAAATTTTAAAAAAAATTAAAAACTATTAACGGCGGCATTAGCGACGGCCATAGCGACGACAATGGCCATCACTAATTATTTTTTAATACTTCAATTAAGAAAAAATTTAAAATTATTAGCGATGATTTTTTGTTGCTAATACCGTCGCTAATTACCATTATTAGCGATGATGAATTTATCGTCGCTAATAATAGTAATTAGCGATAAAATTATTTTTATCAGAAAAATAACGATGGTGTGCTGTCGCTAATAATATTAGCGATCGCAAAATAACTATAGTTAGCTATCGCTAATAGTCTATTATTTTTGTAGCGAACTGCCGTCACTAATAATCTATTTTTTTTATAGTGAAAGAGCACTCACTATCCGATTTCAACCCACGTGCCGTCCTCATGGTTAGATGGACTTGAGCCTTCGCCTGAATTATATCCGGTTCAAAAGTGAACACAGATAACTATTGCTAGACTTTTAGTGACAAATGCATGGCATTCTAACACATCTGCATTTTAGGTGTACCATCCATTTTGGCAAATATGTATCTATGTGAATAAGGTATTATTTTCCAAAACTGCATTAGCAAGTCCCCTATTTTGATTTAATCAAATTGTACAATTTCTGCCAAATTAATATATTTATCTCCACATAAATATGTATGCACATTAATTAAGGGATAGAGATGACAATCAACGCCCATAAAAAAGGGGTTTTTTTCTTCTCTTAATTTTGGGTGTCACACACACACAGAGAGAGAGAGAGAGAGAGAGATTTTTATTTGCGAAAAAAGAAGCTTGATACCAGAATTTTCTTCTTTGTCACATGCACTACTATTAGTTCTTTTAAGTGCTACAACCAACACGCCATTGCAAAAAAAATTATCTTAGGTATAAATGCACCAAGCACAAAAGTTCAAAAAAACCTAGAAATATTGGAATCATGCATGTTGGTCCTCTTTCTTGATCGATACCATATAATTAAGGGTTATAAAATGGAGCAGGGATTTTCCATATGCTGGCACCTATAGTTATCATTAGTTTGGAAACTATTTAGGGATTGGATGTCAATTAGAAATTTGTGCTTCCAAAAAGATTCAGCTGGAAGAGATAGGTCATGAATTCAAAACAGCAGGAATAGAAACCTTTTCAAAGAATTTAGACATAATTAATCAACATACAACTCGGTGGATATGACGTGAGTTAGGAATGTCTTTGTTGAGATCATGGGCTGAGTGAGAAAATGGAAGTCGGATAAATTTAGGTATCAAGGTTGCATGAAAACTTCTGTGACTCACGTATGCGAGCTTTTAGAGAGACAAATTATTGTACACTTTCGAAAGAGAGATGCATGGTAATCTCTCTATACATCATTTACCGCATTTTCTTGGTTATATTAAACTTAATGTTATTAATCACCAGTCCATCGCTAGTACGCTCCTTCAAAGTCTTAAAATCCTTAGCAGATTAGGAAGCAAAAAAGGCATATGGTGGAAATGTCACAATCAGTATTTGAACCTAAAAACCTAAATTGAAATATATACAAGAACAAAACTAGGAGAGATTGACTCGGATCACTGGACATTATCCTTCAACCAGATGTTAGTTTTAGCAACATGATTAAGCATTTAATGAATGTAATAATGGCACAATGGCCATCTAAATTTGTGCAATTGAAATGCCATCAATGTGATCTTTCCCTATCTCTTTATGAGAGATGGACTGATAATTGTCTTGAGAAATTATTCGAAACTGCATGCCATTGAGTTGCTTGTTTGGGGTATCTTTGACTACAAAAAGCCGAGTCTTCAGAATTGCACCGGTCACATCAAATGGCTGAGACTTAAAAAAGCAAGCTTACTTGACATAATTGGATCCCCACATAAATAATGTTTATAAAAGTTAGAAGGTCTGTCAGCATATACGACTAGAGGAAGCTCGTTGTTTAATTACTTCCTCTCATCAAGAGAGAAGGGTTTTCGAACAAAGGCGCATTAAAAATCACTCATGCCAAACTAAAGCAATACCAGTCATCGCTTATGATAATAGCATTAAAAAGCTATGGCTCTCGAAATCGATGGTGCATGGATCTGTGGATCATCCTATATTTATTTCACCTTATTTCAAGTCCATGTTGAATTGGAGGGTTTACTGTGTAATTATGAATAAACATAGTTTATATCTTGCTACCTGCCACCTCTAGGAAAAATCAGAGAAGATAAATATTCTTTTATTAGTAATATACAGAAACACACAATTACTACATAAGCTGTGTTAGTGTTACGCGGGCTTTTAATTAGGAGCTCTATATATTGTTTCACATATACAGAAAACTTATATTGGTTCTTAATATATATAGATTTGAATCAGTGGTTCACTATATTTGTATGGCGATGAGTGGCTTTATAAATCCATTAAGCCTACTGTATATCACATTTTAGAGCAATCAAGTCTCTTCATTCCCTTCCTGTTAGCTAGCTTTTTAATTCGTGGTGATTCCAAAACTGGAAGGATCATGGGCACCTAACGTCGAAGATCTCAAACGCTAGCCTCTCTCGTCTCCGCAGAGCTTAAACTCATTCATGATCTTGTCCTTTTGGTAGAGAGAGAGAGAGAGAGACTATTTCATCCGATTGATTCGTCTGAAACTAATAAACGCTTTTTAGAAGCAAGACAAGAAAGAACAATGTAAACCAAACATGAGAAGAAGGGAAGGGAAATCCCTTTATAAGTCCAAAAGGCTCTAATCTGGGGGAAGATGAACATGATAAAGGGAAATCCTTTTATAATTAAGATAGAAATATTTTGTCCATAACAGTCTTAGCAGTAGCAGAAGAAAGTGACAAGGATTAAGAAATGATACATGATATGGAAGAACTAAAGGCAGACACATAGACCCAGAGAAACATGCAGCTAGTTGCTGTTAGTTGGTGGACGTGGAGCATGAAGAGGACTTGGAGGAGCTGCATTCATCTTTAAGACTGGTGCTTTTGACAGGAAAGAGATCCAGAGTTTTCAGAGGCCTGCAGCATGGAGGAACAGGTGAGCCAATACTCTTCGTTGCCATCCATTCATGCTCAAACCCCATAGCACTCGTCATCGGCTCTTCTTCTTCAGTTCCAACAGTCTCCAACTTGCCAACCAAATCCATACCTTGGGTTGTTGCCTCCTGAAAGCAACCCTATTCATACAATTATTGGAGAAGTTAATGGTGACATTGGAACCAAGTAGAAAAACATGTGTACATGATGATAAATGGACAAGCATGTAACTATATGAGCTTCATGAGGTCCTTTCTGAATATTGATTAAAATTCAAAAGTACACGATCAGTTATGAAGACGCTACAAAACACTAGCTACAGACATAGTTTTAGGCGGCACCAGCCATGGAAAAGTTCCAGCAATGAGATAAGGCATTCTCTGGCATGAACCATAAAAAATAATCACAAGTTGGCAAACAGATCGACCTTAGAAACCCAGTTCGTACACACACAAAAAAGGAGCAGGAGGAGGAGAAGAAGAAGTTGTTTAGATGCAATCAAGGGTTATTCTTAACAAGATCGAAGTAATAGCACCATCGTTGCTGCTAAAATAGTCGCATGTAACCTCTCTTTCCTGAATAAAATTCTTGGGTGGTAACACCTCCCATTATGGTCAAAAAAAAAAAAAAAAAGCACCATCGTTGCTGCTATTGGTGGAATATTTCTGGGGATGGCTATGTTGCTGTTTTCATAATTTTAGAAAAGCACTATAAAAAAAATATTAAAAAAAATCAAAAGATTTAGAAGATGTCTGGATCAAGGCGTGTGATGTATACTATCCAACAATGTGATTCGTCTCCTGTGTGTGGGTCTAAGGTGATCTCATTTCTGAGGTACAATAATTCGGCTCAACCCTATCTTTGTCTAATGAGTATAACCCTAAGAGGCTTTATTTGAATGACTTCCTTCAGTTGTCCCAAAACAAAAAAAGAAAAAAGAAGAAAAGGTGGAGGAAAAATGGAAAAGCAGAAAGTGTGGAAGTAGAGTCTCTGTTAATGACTGCAACATGGCGCACCAAGAAAAGTGGATGCATAAGAATAAATATATTATATATCCCAAAGAAGTAAGTCTATTTATATACTCTATCTGAATGATAGAGGAGATGAGATAGTTTCCAAAAATACTTGATGCTTCGAGAACACCATATTTCTTCGGAAATCAATATTTTTTTTTTCTTTAAGTATCGTGGTTCTTTGGAGAGAACTCTAACAAAAAGGTATTTTAAAGTTTTTAAACAAACAAAAATTTTGGGGATAAAAAATTACTTTTAAAAAAAATTAAAACTCCAACACCTGCAAACCCTAATTAGAAGAGGGGATCAGTGGATCGGACAAGAGCCTCAAAAAATGAAGTGGTTTGTTTTTAGTTAGTCTTTTGGAATCTGACCGAGCAAATTAGTATTTGGACACTGTAACGATGCGCTGCAGAAAAAAAGGGCAAGAAGAGGAAGAAGACCTGATGAAGGAACTGAAGAGGCATATGGTGTTGGAGGGTAGGGGAGGGAGGAGGAGCATCTTCTGACTGGTGGAGCTGGAGGTGCAGTTGCTGGTGCCGGCTGAGCCTCCGGCGGAGCTTCTGGCGGTCCCTTGCCTTGTGGTTCTGGAACCAGTAGAACACATTCTTGCCCTCAATCTTCCCGTAGTAGGAGAGATGGGCAGTTATTTGCTGTATCTGCGCGGCATTTGGTGTCCGAACCCCACTTCTATACATCTCCTCCAGTATCATCAGCTGCTCTGGGGTTGGGCACCATCTAGTCGAAGGAGTCTGAGGCATCTTTCTTTCTCTTTTTACTTATCTCTCACTTCCTCAGTGTCTCCTCCTCCCTTCTTTCTTTCAGGTTTGGAGTTATATATAGAGATGTAGGGGTTCAGGCAAGAGATCTAGGACGAGAGAGAGAGAGAGAGAGTTAGAATCATGACAGAGGTAGTGAGGAAAAGAGAAGAGACAAGGGACAAAAGGGATGTGGAGAGAAAAGGGAAGTGCAAAGTGGGGAAGATGGGGGAAACTGCTGTCGTGCTTATGGTGTTCTCAGAAAGGCATTCATTGAGGGTTTCAATGCGTTGGTTCACCCCTTTTCTTTTTTTTTTTGTTCTCATTTTTTTTTCTATCTCTTGCCTTCAAATTCCTCCTTTTAGGTTTTCGAGTATGTTACCAGGGATAAAATTATGATCAAACAAGCTTCGAGAACGTCCTCCAAAAGATGAGTGACGTAAGTGCATGTTAAAATATTAAGAAAAAAAATTAATAAATTTTAAAAATATTTAAATAATTTAAATAAACATCACACAATCATTTTTTTTTTTTTATGAATGTCTCAATATATGCATATTAGCAGATGAGTGACGGTCCGATCATAATTCATTTCATGAAGGGCCTGATTATAAAAATTTTTTCCTGTTACTAGGAGGAGGTGGGTATGTGCATGCGTGCATGCGTGTGTGTGAATCGAGAGAGAGAGAGAGAGAGAGAGAGAAGGGTAGGTGTCATCAATGAGAAGGAATGGCACGCAGCTTGCGACACACTTCTTGTCCACCATTCTGATTGGATAGTAAATTATAAGATGATGATCTTCATCAGAAAAATTATAGGATGATGATGACCCGCATCATCTAAATCTAGTATAACCCTTTCCTTCTATCTCACGAACACAGGATTCAAGCAGATTTTTTTTGAGTGATATTCCCACCACCTTAGGAAGTTAGGTCGCTAGTGGCTGTGAATGATCACTTGAAAATAGCTAGATGGGCAAAAGACGACCTCTGACCAATCCAAATGCTCAATTTGTTTGAATTTGGCTGCTTAGCACTGATCTCACTAAAGAACGTAATCTTGTGAGAAGTTTTTGTTGCACACATTTGGGTTGTTTGAATGGAACAAGTGGCAGCCGTTTGGTTGGAGGACATGTCACGTCCCGTTCTCTTAATAAGTTATTTGAACCGTCCTATTGCTGGTGTCAAGGTGGAACGCTAGCTCCACCACAAACATTGTGGTTGCGGGTATACTTTTCAACATTAATGTTAACTAATATTTAAATGGTTGGCTTGTAATTTAGTTCCTAAAAACTTCAGTTTTTTCCAACATAATTAAGGAACTTCACTTATCATTAATGAATTAATTTATTGAATTATGACTACAATATATGCCGTCATTCAGATTTCCTAAAATAACACAATTTCACTTCCATTTCTTGCATTGCATATCAGATCTATTTGTTATTCAAATAACACAATGATATATATCAACCAAATAGAATTCTTCTGTTTATGGGGCAAAAATAGATTATGATGAATAAAGGCACGGCATCTTCATCACTGAATGGAGGCCGCGGTTCATGCTTATGCTACAGAAGAATGGCACACGTGGACTTTAAAGAAAGCAGCTGCACAAGATGTCATGATCTTCGAATGTTGAATTGGCCCATGGGTTGGTGAGAATCAAATGGATTGGTTAATGACCGGTGCAAAACGAAGGGATCATAAAATACCAACATTTCGGACCTACATGACCTGCTTGCATTTCACCGGCAAACATCAGTTAAGGTTTATATATACACACACACATACACACTCAACTTGAAATCGAACGCACCAACCAACCATAATGGAATTTACACTCTGCAAGGACGAGCAAGCGTTGCAGCTTGATTGCAGCTCTTGACAGAAGAGGTCCTTCATGGGACAACTCCATTTTGCCACAATAAATGCAAGAAATAATTGACGATCGTTGTCCAAGAACCCATTGAGAGAAATTGAAATGTCCCAAAATTCGAATATAATAACAGTTTGTGTCGCCGCGCAGCCCCCCCTCCCTCCCTCTCTCTCGCTCTCTGTCTCTGTGGGGGTCCTTCTGTGTTTCAAAGCAGCACAGCAGCCTGCTCTTGGACTCTTTCCAGCTTGCACCATGTAGGGCTTAGAATACAAGACGATGGGCTGTGTAGCATGCATGCAAGACATGGTTATAAGGTAGTAGCATCCAATCGATTGGAAACAATTAAGATAACGACAGTACGTACCCTCTGCTCGCATCTTACAACAGTCCAAGATTTGGTGAAAAGGACTCGTTTGTCTCATCATATTTTTCAGAGTGATTATCTTATTTCCTATCCAGGACCTGAATATGGTGCCATATTCCTCAGGTTGTCTTCGGTGAAAAATAGCGTTTTGCCGCTTGGCCGCCCAAGCCAAAACAAGGCTTCTCTCTGTGGAACCGCACCACACCGTTATCTATCTTGTCGTTGGCTCATTTTGTGGGAAGTATCCATGCTGTTTCTTTTCTTGGATATGGGCAGGGGTTGGATTTTGGAAGGCGAAGAACTGAACTCACGAGATAGAACGTACTTCCTGTCTCCATGCACGTGAATTGATGGACCGTGGAGAATAGTAGATTTGCGTACAAGGAATTAAAAGTAAAATTTATAAACAATAACGTAGGCAAATATATAGGGAGTGAGCATCCAGGGGTAGCCTTGCAAAGTCTAGAGCTGGCCCCTCTATTTTTCCCATTTTTTTGGGGGGGGGGATAGCATATGCAAGCATAGTTGGCTTTGGAATAGCTTTTTGGTTTCATCAAATTAATGAAATAGTTGTTTTGTTCACTGTGCGTGCACATATATGAGAGAGAGAGAGTGTGTGTGTGTGTGTGTGTGTGTGTTTTATGACTAGAATCAAATCTATTTGGTAGCTTGTCTGGTTCGCCAGGCACTTGTGCAGAAAAGTAATTGGTGCATTAGGGAAGCCAAGCATTATAGGTTCTGCAACTTTTGGCTCCATCGAAATGGACTTTTGGACAATGGATTCACACTATTTTCGAAGATATGAGGATCCTAATAAAGTAATTGCATTAATTAACAGTGGGTCAACATTGTGAATGGTTCATTTATATATATATATATATAATTATATAATAATAATAATAATAATTATTATTATTATTATTATTATTATTATTATTACGAATGGTTGACCATTCCACGGTACAGATTGAATTAAAGGTGACATCACTGATCTTTGGTGACCACAACAAGAAATTGATGCTGAAAGTATAAGATCAGCATAACGTAAAGCAAGCTAAATGCGGATCAAGTTATATATACACACACATATGTATGTACATAAGCATGTATATTGTATTATAGAATTATTTATCATATGTTGATGCTACTGTAAAATCATTCACAACAAGATGGGCATAATTTTATCATCATTTGGTATTTTTTAAATGTTTAAAATTCGATCCATTAGTTCCTAATTTAAAATGATGCTTATAAAATATATTAAGCATATTGGGTTTTAGATAAATTATAACCAAGATGCAAGCTTGGCTGGTATTTTTAACATATGCAGAAACATATTTATTCAATTTATACTATTTAGCACTATTATATTTATGCTCATAAGAAAGAGTTTGTAAACTTGAATTAGGTCTTGTTTTAAATTAAAAATAATCCCTCTCACTAATGAAGGACTTAAAATTTCACAAAGAAAAAAAAATAAAGGACTTAAAGTAGCAATGAAAGTCTGATAGAATTAATTGTGTTGTGAGTGAAAATAAGTGTGGGAATTATCTAGTACAATAACAAACAAAGTGAAGCATTTATGACTAAGAGGGTCTGCATTTTGGGATAGAGTTGGTACATTATAACACTGTATCGAAGGTGCCAAAAGCTTCAAGAATTAAATCATATTTGTCATGTTAAAAGATCAGTTAATTAATGAAGTATCATCAATAGGCAAAGTATGCACTACTTGCAGAAGATTTTCAAACTTGAATGGAAGATTCAACAGATTTTATAGTTAATACTTGTCAAATGATAAAACAAATTCTCTTTGACAAAGATCTTCTATTTCATAAGAAACAAAGAGAGGTTATATACATAAACATGTTCCTATACATATACATATACATATATATGTTTGTGTATATCAAGCATAATTACCTAAGGGTTCATTTGGTTGGAGTATGTCAGATTATAGGATAATCTGATGATTTCGGAGAATCATTTATTCTGAAAAATAATTATATGAGAAAATAAATTTCATCATATTTAATTGATGAAAAAATTATTCAAAAAATAGTACTAGAAAAAGATTACTATGTTTTGTTAGAGGTAATTCTATTTAAAAAATTTACCAAATTTTCAATAATATTTTTAAATAAATAGTTTATGTAATTATTTTTTCTCAGTCTATTTGTTGGCCATTTTAGCCTACTTATATAAATATCATCAATATTGAGCTATATTTACATGAATTATTAATATTTTTAAATTTATTATATATTAGAAAATATATATTTTATTATAAGTAAATCTTTGTATGTTTCGGTTTATAAATAAATATATTAATATATTTATAATATATTAACATAATTGATATTAATTATATTAATATATTTGATATAATATTAATATAATATAAGTGAGAGTATTTTCATGAGGAAATGATATTTTCAAATTATTGTCATTCGCTAATCCAATACAGTAAAACAGATACCATCCCTATGATGATATTTGTTTTCATGTTTTATCTTTTCTATCCAAACAAAAAAAGATTCATCATTTGTTTTATTATCTCTTTCATCCAGTTTTCGTACCAATAAAATAATGTGACATGGGATAATTTTTCTATACTAAGAAAAAGTTTTCAAAGACACACCTTATGGGGCAGAGTCAAAAGAAAATAAATAAAAATGATAAAGTATTTTATAGACAATGTGATTTTTTTTTTTTTTCTTTGGATGCATTCAAATTCACCTCTATGGCTAGGAGACCCTTTTCATCCACAGATTTTTGTTTCAAACAGCAAATTTCTACCTTTACCACAAAAAAAAAAAAAAAAACAGCAAATTTCTACTGTCCATACATGCGCTTCAGAATTAATATAAAAAAAATACAAAGTCCACGAGAGATTACCCATTCTCTCTCCTCTCATTCAATCTGTCAATTTATGACAGTGTTGCATTATTTATTTTTGCCCTTCTTTCTCTTCTCTGCAACTTGTGAAGTACCCTCCACTACCTATTATTGTATCAACAACAGTCTGTAGTAGAGGGGGTAATGTGGTTTGGAGTACCGTGTTCGTTGTAGCGGGCATTCCTATACATACAATATATATAGTTGGTGCTTTAATTTATGGTGCACATGTATATACCGTTGCACTAACCAAGCTTTGGTGAGCAAATAAAGATAGACGTGTGGAAATAGAACGTGTCAGGCCAAAAGCTAATGTTAGCAACAGCACTGGCAGAGGGCAGTACGGTGAGAATCGTAGGTGATGTGACCTTTCCCCATCATATCTTAAATCATCTCATATTCCCCTTCCCCATACGCCATTCCTCTCTCTCTCTCTCTCTGAGCGACCTTTGACGCCGCTGCCATTGCTATAATTCAAATCGTTTTGTCTTTTTTTTTTTTTTTTTGGTTAGACAAATCGTTTTGTCCTTTTTATTGGTTAAAAAAAAAATCGTTTTGTCTTTACCGACAACATTCCAAGTTGGATTTCCATCCCTCGTCAAAGGGAAAACAGTGGAGGCTAGAGGGACGGCAGCGGTGGGGAAAGGAACCTCACGCCACCTCTAAGCATGCTGTTTGTTTAAATCTGCGGTAACTAACATGAAGAAAAGATCCATCTATATATATATATATATATGGTGGAATGATAACATAAATACCGGGTTGGACTTTTATTTTGCAGAGCATCCATGCATGGTGTTCCACAATGGATAATGATCCAAAACCAGCCCCTCTGAATCATCCACCACTGCAGTTATCACGGCTCCAGGCAACTCAGGTTGTATGTTGGATAAGTAAATTTTTATCCAATGACAAGTAGGCAACCAAAAGTTCAGAATATTGCACCTCTCAGATCATCTTCACTAGCATTTTACATATTCTTTGGGATGGCTGTGACCTCTTCTCTTTGTTAAGCTATTTATTTAAATTTTTGACTTTTTAATTACTTAAGTTGGACCCTCTTTAATCCTAGCTTTTCTACTGCCCCCATCATACAGTGCTAATTTCTTGTAAAGACCCAAGCAAATATATATTTAGTCTCGCATCCGCTATGTATTGGATAAATATTGGATATTTTTTATATAGGGTTAAGAAATTCAAATAATATTTTCGACTAATCTTTGTGGATACGGTATCGATAGAACAGATCTTGGATTTTATATAAGGTCATGGAATAATGCAAATAATATTTCTTAGCTATCCTTTTAATTAGATGAGATCTTGAGTCATGAGAGTTCTCACATTTGATAATTATGCGACATAATTAAAAGCTAATTTTAATCAGGAACAAATACCTTGCATGTGGCTCATGCTAAGCTAATGATTTTGTGGGATATCAATTTGTGCATAACCTTTGAACTATGGAACTAGAAAAGGTTAATGTATGGGAGATGATGCGTATCCATCTCTTTTACTATATAATGCAAACTTCCATAATGTATTTATTTGTGAGTCATGTATAACCATCAATGTTTCTCACCTCATATTTTTCTATCTTGTATTTTCGTTCTTTGACAATTTAAATGATGAGTCATAGTATAAGATAAGAAAAGTAGACTCAGCAGTCAAGAGAAGAAGGAAAAAAAAAAAAGAAGAGAAAAGTTGGAGAGAGAGAGCCTGTATTACATGACATGGCTGTGCTAGTTGAAGTTGTATCTTCCATACCATAAAATGATTAATCTTTTTTCACAATACCACTTCATGTCTCGCACATACGTACATCTCTTAAAGCACTTTGAACTTTTTCTTTCATCTGTCTACATAAATCTTTTAGCAGCTATTGCATGATCTAGTCGTACACATCGTGAAAAAGGAAAAAGATAAATCATCTTTTTGTGTGAAAGATGCAATCTGAACCCTAGCTATGCTATCGAATTTGACCGATGGTTGCTGATTTGAAAGGTGTAGATGCATAAAAGAATGCATGCACAGCTCAATGTTTTTGTGTACTGGAGAAACAAACGAATAGATATAGGAATTGTGAATGTTAATGAGTTGGAGGTTGGGAGGACGTCCAATAAATAGGCCTATGGTTATCTTTATATGCTGGTCCACTCTGCCAATGGTTATCTTTATATGCTGACCAAAACAAAGAAGCCTGGGTCCCACGGAATTCCACCTTGACCTACCCTTTGAGCAGCATCAGATCCTTCCCACTTTCACATTTATTTTCCTCGAGAAGAGGAGCCGTGTTCCAATTCTCCCAACCAGAAGCTGGCGGCAGGAGGGGGGACATGGACATAATGTGTTACAGGAGAAGTTCTGCGTACAAACGCAACAAGGAACGCAGCGTACCGTTCCACAGTCCCCATTCTATAATAGTTTACAGTAAAAGCACAGGTGCCTTCCCTTCTCGGTGACTGTGGCTATCCATGGAATTTAAGGAACAACAAGGCAACGCGTCGTACATGGAGTTGTTCCACCGGGCTCTTCCCTGTAGCCCTACTTTGTAATACTGTTCAGACAAGGGAGAGCGTGGTTGCATAAGACAGGAGCTCGAGTTGAGGCCTTCTACGAGCGTTTGCAACTTTGCATGGGAGTGCCTAAAGCCATCATGAAAATGCCACTGATTTTTCACTATATAAAATTTTATTTTAAAAGCATTGTTCTTTCCGACTAAGTAGGCCATCTTTAAGTGAAGCATACGGCACAATAGAGATGGCTAAGTAGTTATTCCTTTCCGTTAGATATCGAATTCAATCTTATTCGAATAGGATAAATTTTATCCAATCCAAATAATTTTGGAACAAATATGGATAATGATAAATCAATCCTAAAATCGATCCGAATATATATTTCTTCACAAATATCCCTTTCCCAAAATAAAAAATTTGATCATTTGTATCTTAAAAAAATTATTTTTTGTAATTTTACATGACCCAACCTATTTCACTTTATCTGATCTGACATTCCTCGAGACTATATTAGTTCTACAACCAATGTGGGACTATCCCCCAAATCTCTGACGTCCTCATCAGGACCGTACTTGACCCTAATATCCCCTCCCAATACATATCCATGTGAGACTCCGAAGATAAGCCCACCATACTCTGTCATCATTCTCGATGGTCAACCTTCTTCCACCAAATCGAGAGTACATCACCGGGATGTACAGTTTGTTTTAGCGTGGCCCCACATGATAATACCCACTATCACCGGGATGTACAGTTTATTTTAGCATGGCCCCACATGATAATACCCCTGAAAGTGGTTCTGATACCATTTTGTAATGCTCCAAGCAGTCTATTGACCCCACAACTTATTCAGGTCTGAACCATGTGGTCCAAAATGCTTAAACTCAAGTTGTTAGTAGTAAACTACTTAAGTCATTATATATCGATAATTTATTAGTTCCACAATCGATATGGGACTATCGCATAAGTATTGGGTGGATATAGATAATGGCATATTTGACCATATCCAACCCATTGCCGTAATCCCTATGACATAGATAATCTCATACTCTTCCCTAATTTAATTGCATGTTCAGATCTATGCTTGGCCAAACAACAGAGTTACATGTGTAATTTATTCCGGCTCATTTTTGATTTATTGCCATCACTATGGTACAGACAATATCCTTCACTAACTTGATTACATATCTAAATATATGTTTGACTAAAAATCAATGTTAATTACATGTATAATTTATTTCTGGCTACCACATGCCCATCTCAAGATTCAATAATTAATACCTCCTATATATGGGTCACTACATATATTGCTTATAATTCACAATGATTATTTTTTTAAATTATCCTGTTTCTTATAAAATCTTCATGTATACGAATGTTATTCATATACTTGTCATGAACTACGTTTCACATTTAGAAATGCTGCTATTTAGACTTTTTAACATTGTACAACAATCATAGATAGTATTCTGTTAAAAATCATTTTATCATAGAAGCAGCACCAAAGTAAATCATTGAAAACTGTTTTAATTAACTGTCAAAATATGCAGAGCCATAAACAATTCTTACTTATCATCTTCGAGAATTGCAATTTCTAGTAAAGAACAAATGTAGAGTCAATTATTTAAAAAGGGGGAAAAAAGATATGTATATATTGCCTCAGGTTTGAGGCTCAACTGCTATAGATAAAGCTTCAGGATCCTTTGCATCACGTTAGTAGCTATAGAACTAGACTAATTAATGACATGAAACTGCTATGAGTGAGCGAAATGTGAATTACTTGCCGGGAACCGAACACACCCCTCCACGCCTTGAGATGTGAGCATGTCGTTATGGTTGATGGGACTAAAGCATTTATCACTTGGACATTAAAAGCTGAGTTTGAAACTATATCCATGATCCATTGATGTGAACTCTCTGAGAGTGTCTATTAATTCCATAGGCTATGGTTTGTAATTCAGACACTTGAAACTAAGGTCCGCACATGTTTCCATAGTTAATTGCATGGCTCCTTGCTCATACCTCCAGTGTGCGTTAATGCATGTATTCCATTATAGTTATATTTAATTGGGATTAATCTAAAATGCACTTGCTTTTCTTTTCATGAAATCTTATGTCTATGTTATATGTCACAACATGAACTGCTCAGTTTAGTAAAAGCAATCATTCTTGCAGTCCAAATGAAAAAGTCAAATTTTCTGCTCAGATGTGGAGGGTCAAAAATTAGTAAAAAATTATCATAAATTGCAGGTACAACTTTTGACCACTTTTCTGATTCCAAAATTGAATACTGCTGAGTTATGAGATATTAATTTTATATCTTGGAAAGAACTTTACTAATTTTAGAAATAAAATTATGTCTATAAAAAAAAGTTGTCTTTTAAAAATTTTAAAAAAATATTATCAAAAAAATCTTGAGAAATGGTGAAAAAGTTACAATCCTTTAATTGCAAATAAGTGGAATGACAAAAAATAAAAAGAAACCATCATAAGAGAGCCTAGAAACGAATCAGCGTCTATGCATCCAAAAGACTATTTTTCCCACGTAAATCACAAATTGAGGAGTGTTTCTAAACAAAGGTATCTCCCAAACAACATCTACACAACTAAATTTTAATGCCTATAAATAATAGATTGCTTCCAGATCTCAGCTCATCAGGTGGTGGTGCAAAGAGGATTCTCAATGATGCAAAGAAGATGAAACAGGCACTACAACAAACAAATCTATAATAATAGAATTTTAATAATATTTGACATAATCTATTATTATAAACGCTCTCTCAAAATAATTTAAAGGAATATGATATGTAATTCTCAAAATTATTACTAAAAATTATTATATAATCACGACACCTTTATGTTCCATTTATACTTCATAATTTTTAATAGCTTAGATATACTACTTTCAACTTTATTTCGCCAGACCTGCTTGGTGAATAGATTGCATGACTTGTCAAATCAGTTAAATAGTTAAAGAAGTATAGGTCAGTTTAGTTTTGGATTTTCAATCTATTTCATGATAGTATTATATATGTTAGTAATTATTAAACAATTAAAAGTGGATTACAAATAATTCATTAATATGAAGATGTATAATATCTTCTTTGTACTCTCATGAAAAAAGAATCTTTAATATTTATTTATTATTAGAGAGACAGTAAATTTAATGAAATTGATTATATTATATTTTATAAATAAAACCCTTGATGCTTCAAATATATTACTTTCAATTTGTTTTGGCTTGATCCATTTAATGAATAAATTACATGAGTCAAGTTAATTTTATAATTAGATAAAAATAATTTTTGATGCAAAATCTATTATCAATATTACAAGCAGTGTACTGTAACTAGTTAATCGTCTAAGGCACACTTATTGAAGATGGATTTAACTAAGGATATGGACAATTGATCCAACATGATTTGTATTAAAACTATATAAAAAACTAAAACCATTTATATCAAAAGAATTACTTAAATAAAATGCATAATATAAATATTAAAAGTATTCTATATTAAATATTATTATTATTATTGTTAATTATAGTATGAATAAAAAGAATCATTAATATCTTCTTTTAAAGAATTTTAGAAAAAAAACTATGTACGATTATAAAAATATGTTGAAATTATTTATTTTAATATTTAAATGAAAATATTTCCAAACTACCATAAAAATAAAATGAAGTTATTCATTATTTTTATTTTCAACTGAAAACAAGAGGATTGATTTTTTTATGAAAACAATTAATTATTAAAATTTGAAATACTACAATATATTTGAATAAGTATATATTGTAATGTGAAATTTTTTTTGATAAGTACAATAATTATAACTTCAAATTAGAAGCTAATATTCTTATGGTGGTTCGGTGGTAAGCAATAATTTACGAGGTTTTAGGTTCGATCAAATAGCAGAACTTGATTTTAATCCATTACTCTTTGATCAAGCTTCGTACCTAACTACATTTTTGAGGACACGGCGTGTTAATGCTCAAGCTTAAGATCCTATTCTTTATGAGCTACACTTTGCTATAGTTGCTCGAGCTTTGCTGTCCCAGAGCCATGTTTCTCTGTACCTTTATAACAGTTTGCTCTTTTAAGAATCGCGCCTAAGCTTGCATTCAAATCCAACGTACTTTTGCTCTATTTTGTTAGCTTGCCATATTGAGTCCATTTGTTGCACCCACTCAGCATGCCACACTCACCATAGCTTGGCTCCACTAGCCCATGGAACAAAAATTACCAATTCAACACCTGCACAACTTCTAAAGTGGTCCAAGACCGTCGGTCATTAGCTTTGATATAAGTTCTTAAGGAGAACAAGGAGTTCAATTTTAACCAGGAGAAGGTTTTAATGTATAAGTTGGAACTCGATTCAATCTAAAAACTTACATCATTAAGTTTTGGGCCCAGTTAGAATAACAATCAAAATATCCTTTTTGAACATCCTTTTTTTTTTTTTTTGTTTGGTAACATTTTGAACATCCTTTTTGATTTAAGCTACGACAACACAAACATTGTGCAATTCAAAGCATTTACAAATACATCCATGACACATATAAATTAAAATTAGAATTTATATGCATACTACAACATTTAATAAAACTAATATAAGTATTTGTGCAAACGCACATGCGTAAAAAGAAAAATGCATCAAAATTATGTTAGAATATTATTTGAGTATTTATATTACAATGGCTTAAGGAACGTTACACTATTTTGAGTATAGTTGGCAGAAAATCTTGTAACACAGACTAACTAATTAAATTGTCCTCTTTTTTTGCTTTTAAAATTTTGTGTTTTAATAATGAAGAGATATGTCTTAACAAAATAATAAAAAGATATGGACAATAATTATCATTAAATAGATCGGTATTAGTTGAAGAAGAGGGAGTGTTCCATCTCAAATTCAATATCTAAAGTTGGATGCATGTCAAAATCTTAGAGAGAAAAAAAAAAAAGGAACTCATTTGGGTAATGGGATTTGCATGTCAAAATCTACAATAAAATTATTTTTTAAAATAATTATATATATGTATGTATATACTCTATATATGTATATATGTAAACTGTCCATACTTGTCAATCGGCCCAGCCCAAAGCCCCCCTAACCACGGCCGCGCCCGGGCCGTTAAAACCCACAACCTCCCACCATCTGATCTTATCAAATCGTTTCGTGTGCTTGCCAGCTGATCGTACGGCTCAGATTCACCAAGCCCGGGTCGGAACCGAATAACAGTACGAGATCGTCGTCTGCAATTAAGACATTCAAATCAGAACCCGAAATTCTACGGCCACGATCGCTTCTCCCCGTCGTTCTATTTCTTTCCAAGCGCGTCCTCCTCCTGGCCTCTGTAGCTCACCCGTTCTCGCTCCCCTGGCGGCGGCGATGGAGCTTGGGGAATGGCTGGGGTTCGGTCTTCGGTTCTCTTCTCTCCAGGTCGACCACTCAAACCCTAGCCTTCTCTCCCTCTCTCTCTCTCTCCCCTCTTCCTTAATTCGTATCCCGGTGGTGATGGTCGTCCCGCGCCGTCCTGGCGGTGAAAAGATGTAGAGGGAACGCGGTCGCGTTCCTAAACCATTCATTTTCGAAACCCTATCTGGCTTTAAACCTAAATGCTGGGCTTGGGAGTCGGATGGTTCGAGTGGGCCGTCAGCTCAGGTTAAGCTGGCATAGCTGAGCTCGGCCGTCGCTCGGTTCGAATTTGAAATCCCGAAGCTTAGCTTCTAGGGTTTGGGTAAAGCCACAGCAAAGGTGTAGCGGATGAAAATATTGGATTTTTACAGCTTTTGGTGGTAGGAATTGGCATTTCGTTGAACTGGTGGATGATACTGTGGCATTTTTGAGCTTACATTAGCGGAAGGCTTGATAATTTGGAAGTTAAAACTTGGAAAGGGGGGTGGGGTGCAGAATAAAGAAGATTTGATATCCTTTTGTTATTTGTGAGGTCCGTACCATGGATCTTTGCAATCTCCAAAAAATAAGAAAAAAAATGTTCCTTTTTGTTGTGGGATACCGACCGACCGACCGGCTGGCCGACCGACTGACCATCTCCGATTGGCCGACCGACCGACCGATCGGCTGGCCGACCGACCGACTGACGGGCATATCGACCGATTGACGGTCGGGGCGCCCCGATTGAAAGCCGGGAGTGCCCGACTAACGGACGCTACTGACGGCTTTTCAATGGCCCATCGCCGACTGGAGGTATGTCGGGCGTATCCATCCCGACCGACCAAACCCAGAGGCCGACTCACATGAAACTCGCCGACTGACGGAGGAACCCGACGCCACTCTGCTGGCCACCGACCAAGGGTCGGCCGTCTCCTCCCATCACCGTACAGCCGCCAGACCTTGTCAGCTCTGACACGGACATGCGGCACAGTTACCCAGGGGCATTGTCCCGCCGAGAGCGAGGTCAACCCTGGTGATTAGACGGCCACACGGCGACATGACATTTTTACAGCGGCTCTGACAGTCTACAGTGAGTTGACAGTTCCTCACTTGTCTGCGCCATTAATGACGGCGCCATACCGTGCTCCACTATATATATACCGGGGAAGGCAACAGTGCGGGGGACCGATCCGTTCCGTCTCTTCCAAGAACTCAGGCTTGCTCCTCCCTCCCTCTCTCTCTCTCTCTCGGAGCTCTTTGTCTACATTTCACTGTTGTCCAGTCACCTCTCTGACTTGACCGTCGGAGGGTCCCCGTCGGAGCCGCCTCCGGTCAGTGCGGACTTCCTTTTGCAGGTGCACGCTCCCCGGCGATCGGGCGACGAGGCGATTGGCCGCAACACTTTTCTTGGTTAAGTTTTTCCACTTTGATTGGCAATTTGATATTCTGTTGTTATTTGTGATGCCATCTCTTCCATCTTATTGGAACAAGTTGAATAAGTTGGTTTGCATAGAAACTAGGGGGAGATTGACGTTGTTCGAGTTTTGCTTATGTAGGAAAGTGAGCTCAAGGAGCAACGTTGGATGAGAAGGTCAGGTGCTTTCACTATATGATGCTCTGAAAAAATGTCTGAATGCCAATCTGATGGGGCAGATGGACCAATATAAGGCTAGGATTGGTGTCAATGCTCTCTAGGAGTTTGGTGCAAAGGATTCCTAAGTTGAATATGTGATATTTGAAGTATCTAAATAGGATTTTTGGTTTGGCTCATTTGAACTCAAGGTAATATATGCTACTAGATTAATCAATCCCTGCCCTTGGGTGCTATTTTTCAAGAGAATGTCATTCAATACAAGTTATTTGACATCTGACCTATTTGCATTGGATAGAGTTCTCAGTTCTCACAGTTGTGGATATCTGAATTCCATGCTTGATCAAGATTTGCTAGATGATCTATAGAGTCTCATCTTCAAACAGTGTTGTTTGGTTCGTGCTAGCATCCATATGATCCATCTGACAAAATTCTTTGAGCTTACTTGCATGCATGTTTTAGTTTCTACATTGTCAGTGTTGTATGTGTTAGTATGTGAGAAAGAAGAAATTGTGTGGATTACCTTGAAGAAGTCAGTGAAAGGGCTTATTATGGGAAGGCTGAGTATGTCAGAGTGTTGGTCTTGTTGAGGTGTGGCAAAATGTATACGGAGATGGGAGAGTTGAGGGATGATGGACTTCATTTTTCTTGCTGACAGAAGGGTTTAAGGGGAAGGGTGCTGGGGTCTTCTAGTTGATGATTTGCAAACTTTTAGGATTTGAAGATGAGAAGATGGTACAATTGATAGCTATTTATGATAGATTATATGTGACTGATGTAGACAAGGACAAAATTAGTTGGATGCCTGTGTCTCAAATTCTTGCTGCACAATGTCTGTATGTGAAGGCCAACTCTGTGAATGAGATTTCGAGAAATGGTGGAGTAGGAAAGGGCTTCTATGGTGAACTGACTCAGATGTAATGATGAGAGATCCTCCTCTGTCTTACTCGTAAAGTTTGCAGTCATGTGTTCCTTCTCCAACTATGACTCCCCATATTCGTGGGTTACTCTCCGCTCTCTATTCTTTTAACTATGGCTGGCTCCTCTAAATAGTTGCAACCGTGCCATTGTCAAGCTTAAACTCTTTCCACATGATTCCATGTAATACATTTAACTTATCCTCAGTTCCATCAAGTGACAAAACAGCCACATACATCCAAACTTCATATCCCTTGTTCATAGAAACACTATCCAAGATATTCTCAAATTTATTTGTGATGGATATATTAATTATCTTTTCTATTCCATGTCCTCAAGACCATTTTTATATAGCATTTTCAGTGGGATGTTGTATGACGTGCTTTACAAATAGCTTGCAAGCAAGAATGCAAACGAAAGCTCCAAATCATTTTGTTATTTCGTAGAAGCAATCAAAATGTTCACCATATCGTACTGCTTGAAACCCATATAGGCTGTATTCATCTGCATCAGGATATAGGTATTATCTAATTCAGCAAACCATGAACGGATATGGGGATTGTATTACCGGTATGTGATTGATACGAGCTTGATGCATGAGATTTCAAATCCTGCTTAGAAGCAAGAAAAATAAAAGACTGAAATTCGTTATTTCAGATATATTATAAAAGGGACTGTTTAGAAGTTATCCTTAGATTAGGAAAAAGAATACATATTTATTAATAGCTATGATATGCAAGCATCACATTAATGTTTCTAATTGATGCACTTTTTGTGGATAGTTGCTCAAATACTTGCATATTCATCAGACCAGGAATACCATTTGATGAAGGTTTGAAATTTTGTGTGAATGCCGTATATTGCTCATGTATTGGTATGGTAGGAGATGTGGTATGTCTACTGTATCTACTCATGGTTTGAACCGGCCAATATCCCTGTATTGATATGGGTTTATACGTCATAAGGTAGCGGGTTGAGATTGTATAGTATCATTGAGGTTTCAAATTGTGATTTCGATAATTCATTCTAGGTTAGGAATTGATGTAGGACTGACCTAAGAGGATTATGGTTGAGATTAGAATTGCAAGGGACAATGGTTAGCCCGGTTGATTTTGTATAGTATTTTTTCTCTTAGATAGTGTGGATTCCAGGTTGGGTTGAAAAAAGGGAAGATTAATGAGACTAGCAGAGTTTGATGGGACGAACTAGGCTGTTTTGGAGCAGACTGATTGTTGCTGTCATATGTCCTAAAGATAACATATTAGGTCTGTTTCAGAGGCTAATTGTGATAGTTAGGATTGTCCAACGGGTCCTCTAATGAGGCAATCGGACCATTCAAGTTGTTCTGTTCTTAGTGGTTAGATTTTATTTGTTGTAAAGATGTCTGATTATCCAAGATAATGAAAATGTTTTTTGAGACCTAGAAGGGAAGTGTGAAAGAGTACAAGAATTGCTAGTAGAGATAGTGTCCTGTATCCTTCAAGCCTGAGAACTGCTGGTAGGCCTCCTATGACATATCCATGCATCATGCAGTAACCTATCTCCCAAAACCATGTTTTCTAACAAAATTCTTGTCTTCCCTCGTGGAAGCGGCATAAATTCTTTTTTAGACTTAAAGAACCCGATGTTCAAATCTTTACTAGATATAACATGTTCTGTAGCTAAACCTCTTTTGATCTAATGATAGATGACCCTCAAACCTCTTGTAAAGTAATATTTCTTTGTAAGAACTTATTATAATAATGGAGAATAGGAATAGAGTTGGTTGGCCATATCTTTCAACCTAAAGAAGTCTGTATATAAATGGGATTGTTCAAAGAAACAAAAGATAACAAAAAAAAGGAGCAGCAGGCTCTTCTTTGTGCTCTAGATAAGGGAACCTCCACTTCAAGTGTCCTTGTATGTATTGGACATTTTTTATCTGAAGAATTCTCTGAGAAGATCCTTTCTTTTTAACTCTTGAAGAGCTTGAGATGAATTGTTGAATTAAAGTAGTTCTTTTTTCTCCTCATTTGTTTCATATTGTGATTGCACAATGAGACTGTGATGCCTTCAAACCACAAGAGAGATCCTCAGTCTGGAGCAATTCTTCTTACTATTATTTGTTTCACCTTTCACTCATTTTCCTTTTGTCTTCAATCCTCTTAAACTAATTTAGTCCTTTTATCTGTAATCACAGTACTTAAACAAGTTATGAATCAACTTATAACAATCCTTGCTTGCCCACCAAGCGCTATGACCTTCCTCCACAACAAATGGATCTGCTTCTATCCAGCCACCTTATCCTCCATTTTGTGAACCTGTAAATGGTGAAGCCTTTTATCTTCAAAGCAGTGCTCTTTGTGAAGGAAATCAATTAAACTTGCGGAACCTTAAACCTTTAGTCAATCCTAAACATCAGTCACCAGTATTCTTTGACAACTTGATCTTATTCACATTTATTGGAGTTTGGGTCTGGACCTGAAATTCTATCGATTCTTTAGTTTGGCCCTAAGCATCTTAAAGTCCCATAATTTCAATTAGATCCTTTTCTCATTTCTGGCTTATATTTTGTGTTGCCTATGAGGTTTCTTTCATTAGTAGTAATCCATCCAAGCAAAGGGGTACTAACAGGTTGTTATGAATTCAACAAGACTTGGTAAATTCGAGATTTGCTTGCCACATTCCACTGCTACTTCTTGTTTCACTCCCTTTTCAGATGGTATCAGGGACATTCATACAATCATAAGTTTGTAATGTTTGCTTAAAATGACATCATGCTTGCTCTATGTTGAGTCAGTACTTAGAGATTTCTTCACATTCATTTATTTAATAGCTAGGTTTTCCATCACTTATTGACAGATTTTCTACTTCCTCTATCTTATAGAGTGTTCACTTCCTTTGCTAGCTAATGAAAAGGATACATCCGAGCCAAGTCTTACAATGGAAGAAGTACATGATGATCCAGAGCCAAATTCTGCAGTTATATCAGAGGTGATCGGGGAGCCTGCTATCGTAATTAATGGCATACCACCTGTGTCTCTTGTTGCTACAACATCCACTCATCTGGACACCACAAATGATGCTAGATCAAATGATGATCCATATTTTGGCGAATGGCTGGAAGGAAGGAAAGTTCTGAAGTTATTTGGAGATCGTTATTATTCTGGAGAGGTAGAGAAGTATGACAGCGAAGCAAATTGGTACAGAGTGACATATGAAGATGGTGATTTTGAAGATCTTGAGTGGCATGAACTGGAGGATGTGTTGTTACCCCTTGACATTTCCATTCCACTAAAAGCTCTGGCTTTGCGAAGATGCAAGTGTGACAAATCCATTTGCAAGTCAGGTGTATCTATTGCTAAAACAAGAAGAGGTCGTCCTAAAAATGCAGGAGGCATGAAAAAGACATTGGAGCTCCCTGATGCATCCCAAACAAGTGAATTAAAGGGTGAAAATCCAGTAGAAGTAGATTTTGGCAGAAAAAGGAGGCAAAGCATAATTCAAATAGAAAGCACTGAAACTTCTTTGCAAATGTGCTACTCTGACAAGTGTGTATCTGAAGCAGGCAAAGACATAGCTATCTCAGAAAAATATCAGAATGCAGAAAGCATGGTGAATTTATCAGAGCTGTCGCAAAAGCCAACTGCATCAGAAGGTGAGAGACAATTAGTACAGGCTACTCCAATTAAGGAAGTAACTACACAGGAAGCTTCAAAGACGCAAAGAAAATTTCAGAAACAAAGTGGGAGAACTGCTAGAGCTGAAAAGCAAAAAAGAATACAATCCTTGGTTCAAGGTACTGCTTTGGAATAAAAGAAGTCTCCTGAATAATTCTTGTGAGAAGAAAAGCTGAAAGAGAAAATCTCACTCGTTTCAAGTTCTTCTTCTTTGGACTTATTCTCCATATATGTATGTGATGCAAAGATTAAAAAAACAGCTAAAAATAGAAATTCTGTACATAGAATATCTAAGAAAACATGTCATATTTCTGCCTCTCTCTTTTCATTTCCTGTACAAGTATATGTTGTCCATCAATATTTCTTGGCTCCATTCTAGAAATTCTCCTTGTGGAAATGGAAGCGGGTTGTGGTGGTGTGGCTGAATTCTTGTGAAAGATCTCTCAGTTGTTTTGTAAGTGTTGGAGATCCACAGTAGAAAACACCTGCAGTCCACAAATTATGAAGTGCACAAGTAATATAAATGCCCTGATTACTTGAATAAATCTTACCTATGCGAGAAGACTTATGGGCATTAGCTAAGTCTGAGAACACTTTCCTCCAGTTTGGCCTTGCAAAATGGGTCCGAATCTGCCATGCATGAGTTAGAAATAAGCAAAACATAATCTTTTGCTTGATGTTGCAACAAATTTATAGGTGAAAGATGATTACCCGACTGCCAGAGACGATATCAACACCATTCTTGGCATGTTGTAGCGACTGAACCATTGCAATCAGAGCTGACCTTGCATCACCTTCTTCATACACACTGGTCAAGTAGTTGTGCATTTCTATAACATTCTGCAATAACCAGACATTTTTAACCAGTTTATTTGCAAAGGAAGATGGAAGTGAAGAGTGAAGGGTAAAGGAAGCAACAGATTTTCTGTGAAGTACATTATGATCGCTTTCTGCCACATCATTCATGACACCTTTAAACCATTCAAAGGAACCTTGTTCCCTTGTTACCCAATAGAAGTAAGCTCTTCCTGGACCATTTCCTTTGGTGTTGGGTACATCTGCCATGTCTATATTCTGTACTTCCTACATCAATTTCAATGCTGTCAGTATTCTTCTTTTTGTTTAGTGATACTCTTTTTTAATACATTCATAACAGTATTATATATAACTTACCTCATTTGATTTCAGATTGTTGAGGAGATCCTTTAGTATGCTGATAAATGGAGTTGCACCGATTCCAAGCCCGATGAGCAAAAGAATATCATATTTTTTGTAATTTTGAGCTGGTGCACCGTAAGGCCCATCTATCAGGAGCTTTGGGAATCTGCAAGAGAGTCCTATTACTATGCAAAGCTCGGGGTTGCTGAAATTTTACCAAATGTGAGTTTGTGAAAACAATAATTCATTTTCTGCTCACCTTGTTTCTTCAATTTGAGCATCTGCTACAACTGTTGTTTCAAGTCTGACCAGGTTAGCCTTCTTAGACAAAACTTGAGACTCACAAACCTGTATAAGAGAAGTTTGTTTTAGTTATTGTGGCTTCTAAATTTAATGTTCACTAGAATTTCTAATTGCTTTTGTTGACTTGATCTTACCTTTCCAAATAAATTCCTGAGTGCTGTTGTCCAGTCTCCCAAGGTCCGGATATGAACACTCAAGTAGTCTTCTCCTGGTGCGGAAGTGATAGAGAAGGGATGCCTGTTAAAGACAAATTAGAAACCGAATACAGGAACATTATAATTCAGACATATTATCTCGGGAGGTGGTTAACATATACCATTCGAAGGGTGAGACATCTGGACATTTGACAAATAGGTACATTCCACTCTTGTATCTGAAACCTGGTGGCTTTTTCATGTGTATTGAAAGGACATTGCCTGGATATATTGCTGCCTGTATAATATGCAGAAGGTATAGATTTATTCTTTTGTCTGTTGATTTGACCCTGAATGCTCATTCTTCTACTACTTGAGGCCATAGAAATCCATGAGGGGTAGCTTACCTTAACAATGCTCACACGATAATTTTTCTCACGAAATTTTCTGATTAGTCTCTCACAGGCATAAAAGAGGACTGGAATTGATAGATACATCCATGTCTGCAGAAACATTAGATTTTTATGTTTCTTCATATAATTCATATTTGCTGATAATGATGTTTAGAACTTTGCATACTGCAGAGAAGGCATGGTCTTACTGTCTTCTTGTACCATTCCCGCGTGAGGTAAATGAAGTAGGAATGCACAACAAGGAGGACATACGCAAGCACCAGAAGATGGTGGGCATACCAAAATGCATTGAATCCAGCTAAGTGGTGCAGAGGTGATGGCAACTTTACCACATTTCTTCTGAAAGAATGTGTGGCTAGGGTGAAAGAAAATGCCATTATGATGACTATGAGGACACCAGTGACCCCTGGAGCACTGGATAATAGAGTTAAATATGTTGGTTGCTGATAATTGAAATTTCGTCCTAATAAACTCATGAATTTTGGCTTTGGGCATTTTATTAGTCTTGGAAAATCACATGCTACATGAGCAGTTGTATGAGCAAGAGCCCCGATGGTGATGGCCAATGCAATTGTCTGCAAAATATGGCAAATGGAAAGAAGAATAAAATTTTAGTTGAAGATCTTTTCAGTAGACTTGGCAGTGTAAGGGCCTTCTTACCTTGTGGAAGTTGATGTTATCATCAAATGGGACGACTCTACTGAGAGCAGTTGATCTGAGCCTTGTAAGGGTGTTTCGACATACAGGGAGGAGAATGAGTGCCATATTCAGTTTCAGGGTCTCTGCTGCACCCTTGGCTACACATACGCAATAGCCCATCACTTCATATGCTGATCTCCTCCTGTACTGGTAAAATTTCCATATAAATAGTACTATGTTCAGCGTCAGCCATAGTGAAAGAACCCAAATCCTCTTCCAGTTCTCATGGATGAAATCTGCTGTCTTCCTGACACTTCTGTTGATTGGGTTTCTGTACTGCGTTGGTATCATTGTTCTCGCAAGGGTATGACTACGTTTGTCTATCTTCTCATTTCCCTGTGAGCTCACCATTCCTCGCAGTAATGTTTCAAGCTGCCAGATCTGGTGAAATGATTGAGAATGTTAACTACTGCCATCTTTTAGCTGCTAGATCTCATCTTTGAACAAATTTGGCGACTTATCGGAAATCATGATGGGTTTATTGGTACCTCAATATAGCCAAGTTGGTCAGGATCTAGTTCCTCCATTATGAGAGCAGCATAGGTTGCAGCATGCCCCTTAAGTTTTGCAAGTTTGTTTGCTGAAGCACTCAAAATGATGACCTTTGGATAAAGACACAAATCTGAATCAATTTTCCTTGAAATCTTGATTGATAAAAGCAATTCTTGACAAGGAATTGACAATAATTCAAAGGGTTTGAGCTGCAGACCTCTTTCACCTCATCTTCTGTAAGTTTTCCATCCCCATTCTTGTCACACCTAATGCAACAGAGCAACTTACATCAAGTAATTACTTTGTTGTCAGAGTGCTGAAAAGAGGAAGGTAGAGCATTATTACATGTCAAAGAATATCCCTAGCCGGGAATCAAAGTTTTGGTCCGTCATCTCTTCCCAGAACTCCTTTAATTCATCTTGTGTAATTCCATTCTCTGGTTCCAGGTTCCTCCGTCTTGCTAGGGCGGCAAAAAGCTCCCCAGCAAACTCCTTAGAATCAGCCATCCCTTTCAAAAGGAATTCAGCTTGAATATTAGAACCGCATAACTTCGTGCCTAGATCTTTTGCTTCTAGTTCTCCCTACTTCGGCTATTATTTGTATGGAATGGAAAATTTTACCTTGCAAACATTAGTTATCATTGGTATTGAGCTTGTGGTGCTTATGTTATGCTCGATTAAGATCCTTTTTTCCTCAGAAATGCCCTTGATTTTGCATTGCTTAATATAAATTTCCATAGCAGTCAAATCAAATGTACACTGGTTCACAAATCTAATATTCTTATTCAAGTTGTTATGATCTATATGTTTATAGTCTCTCTGTCTATTCTACCATAATATGAGAATACAGAAAGGTGCTCTGACATTGATGGACCAATATACAGGTTGATGCAGAGGGACAGTGTTTACAAGGTAAAAACTCTAACATAGTTTTCATCACGAAGTCACAGGCTTTCTGTGAGTTTATTATGAACTGTTTTTAAGTGACATATTTTGTTTTGTGCTGTGAAGGACCTCAAAAGTGCTGAAATACTGAGAAAGATGAAGATTTGCTTGAGGAAGCAAAGAGAGACTAACCAATGCAGCGCCCGAAATTCTCCTTGGGTAGCCTTCCATTGACGGCAAATTGGTCGAACCGCTTCTCCACCACCTTCCATCCATCCTCCTTCCCGCCCGTTGTTTTATCGAGAAAGCGAAGGCTCTTGAGCCCCAATTCTGCGTTAGACTGCGTCCTCCGCATTCGCCTGCCAAATGGATGCCTCACTGCTTCCCTGACCGGCGCACGCGGTGAGAACCGTCTCAACTCCTTGATCTTCTTGGGCTGGGACATCAAAGTTCTTGCAAGGCTTCGCTGTGGTTCGACTCTCAGAGGTTTTGGGGCTGCTGAATTCTGCACAAATGGAATTGAAGCTTCATGAACCGATCGGTTGTCCATGCCGTGAATCATGATGCTCTCAAGCTCATGTGCTGAAGGATCGGCCAGCGGCACATCAACCAGTTCATGTGGCGATACCATTTTCTTAGTCCTAATTGCTGCTTCCAGAGCTTAGGAGAATTCTCTCTCTCTACGGAGGTGTTGCAGGCTCCATGGAGAGAGAGAGAGAGAGGGGGGGGGGTTGTGGTGGTCCAAACGAAGATGGGCGGGTAGAGGATGGTTAGAAAGAGGGGGCGGGGCAAAATTATAGCCGTTATCGGTGGGGCCCGTTGCTGCGGTGTAAACAACTTCAACCACGGTTGCTCGCATATTGAATAATATGCGGATCCGGAGCTGGCGTCCATGTTTCCCGCTTTAAAGCATCACGTCCATAGATAATTGGCATCCTGCTCATAGACGGTGGATTTATTGTCCGCACGGAAATCCCTATGGACGCATCCGAGAGTTGTCGGGTAGTTCATCTCGCTTCACCATCTCGTTGCCCCGAGATGTCCTTTTTTCTCATGTCATCTACACGGTGATTTTAGCCGTCTGATCTAATAATAATAATAAAAAAAAAAAGGTGTTTGAGCCCACGATGTAGACCTTCCACCCTACACTTCCGTTGGCTGGACTGCATTGGACGATATGATGCTCTCTGATTGAGTGGTCCTACCGATCTCCACCGTCATTTTGTACAGCAGCCTTATGGTATATTCCCTTCAAGGTTGAACCAAACTTGCACCACCAAGGGTGCTCCTCACTTGTTACACCCGGTGGTTGGGAAACGCTTTTGATATGTCTTTTGAGAACACATTTCCCTGCAAGATTCTAATGTTCACTGAGTGCATGTCCTCATCACAAATGAATGTGATACAGTGGATTGGGTGCGTGGATGATATCTGAGGGGAACTTTTTTTTTCTTTTCTTTTGGTAAAGAAAGGTGAACTTTGTAAAAGAGAGAGAGGCTTGTCATTCTTTCTAAAACCATTGTGTTGACCACTATCAACTTAATCAATCATGTTGGAGCATCGGAGGATGGTATGGTTTCATATATTATGCATCAAGTTCATCATGCTCATCACTATCAACTACATCAGTTGCGTTGGTACGTTGGAGGGTGGCATAGTGTCTTTAATGATTTTCTAAGGTATCGGTCATATATTATGCATTAGACTTTGTTCCATGTGGAGCCATTTTCTACTTTATCACACAACATAAGATGCAAATTAGAACACGCATACCTTGCTCAAAGCAAAAGAGAAGATTCTCTTCATTGATGAATGGTGATTGAAAAGACCAGGAAAATACATGTTGATTGATTAACATTATTTTTGAGAGCAATGCTAGCATGAGCCACCAAAATGAATTGAGTTTGTGTTGTGTGATGCTTTGAGACCCTTGTTTGCCCATCACATGATAGAAATTAACGGCATGTTGCGTTGTGTGGTGAAATATGCTCCTAAGCAATACAGCATGGCACTTGATGTGATCGTACTTTTGAAAGTTCATTGGTTGAGATGGCGGCAGTAGCTACGTGTCTCAAGGGACAACTTTGAAGTTAACTCATCCATAAAATATGATATTCTAGTTAAAATTAAGTTGATTCAATTGATAGGATAAGGAGCATCTTTTCTTTGATGTATATCCTGATTCATCCATCGATGATCACTTTTTTCCTATTTGTTGATAGCAAAAGCACAACAAACTAGAAGCCGTTGTCTTCTTTCTCATTTATCTACTTTGCATGGGACACATGTTATCATATTGACAATAAAATAATAGATACTATCCTCGCATAGCATAAGTGGTCATTAAAATATCTAAGCTATCTCGAATTGCTTCCATATTTGTCGATCATCGAACCTGTCTTCCTCAAATTCCTATCATTAGACTTCACCCTGCATAATTCTTGAATTACTAACAAGAATTGCTCAATCAAGTGGCCAATTTATCTGGAAACCTCATTCAATTGATTAACCAGTTTGAATGCTGAGTTTTACTTGCTTATATAGTAAACCTAATTATTTTTTTTAAAAAAAATAGAAGGGCACAAATCTAACCCATCGACAAATAAGATACCACAACCAGTTTCGAATGAATACTCGTAAATTATCCGCCTCTCCATTCTTTGCTTACTACCATCCTTCATCTCCTCTTCTAAACCATAGGGATCCATTTTTTTATGGGTAAAAAATTTATTTAAAAATCTATATTTTTCTAGATAAATATTTTTCAGATAATATTTAGATAAAAAAATAATCTACTCATACTTTTTTACACATAGAAAAGTGGCTTCGAAATCTATTATCATATTCTTTTGTATTATTATCTTTTTGGATAAGTTACTAAAATTTATCCATATTTTTTAAAATATTTTTTATACTTTTTAGATTTGGAGAAAATTGACAATTGAGTTATTAAGCATTAAATGATGGAGGCATTGGAGATGAGATGGGATATTTTAGGAATAAAATTAAATGCCTTCTTTGCTAACTGATGAAAAAATATATTTAGTCATTTTTTAGGTGGATAAGATTTTTCTCCATTTTATGGATAAATACTATTTATGAAAAAATAACTTATCCATTTTGAACAATGTGAGATCATAAATAAGTTGATCAATGAAAAAATTGATCAAATTTTTTATAATATTTATTCATAAAAAAAAATTATAGAATTAATATCATGCCATACTTCTATCAAGTTATACCACATCATCTCCATCTCTATTTCCTCTTCTTATAACATATTGGGTATCCAAAAACACATGTACGCATAATTGTGCCGGTAATAAGCAATTGGTGCGAGGAGAAGCAACGCGAGTTGTTTGCATGCATGCTTTCTCATTAGCAACGACTCGCGTTCGAAGAAACCGAAGTCATTTTCTCACAATCAAGTCGTGAGAGCAACCCCCTTGGATCTTATCAATGGTGGGTACGTTTAGTCCTGTCCAAAAAAAAAAAAAAAAAGCATGGTGGGCTCCTTCGCAGTACAAGGATCCGACCCTTCCCTTCTACCAGCCTGGCTGCCTTCTTATGGGTGGGGTGACAACCTATTCCTTCTTTCAGCTCGTACATATCGTTTGAAGAAGACGACAAGCGAGTCTTTAATTCTCTCTCTCTCTCTCTACCTCAAATAAATTTTAAACAAAAAAAACTTTCATTCGGTTGTGAGTTTTACTTTCGACAAGATATCAACATATCAACACCTAACACATGGTTAGATTCTCCAACCACATGGTTGGATCCACTGTTGATAGTTGAGAACAGTAAGATATTTTCTCATTAAATTTTAGGGTGGTGGATTCATAGAAGGTGGATGGGTCTTTCCAACTTCCCACCACCTAATGGAAGCCAATAATTATATCCAGATGGGTCGACTAAATTTGAAGGCGCAGGCCAGCTAATTAAGTGAATAAATACATATTTAAAAATTAATTAATGAGATGTTATATAAAAAATCTTCCTTGGTTTGACTGCCATGTTATGATTGATATCTAGATTCGAGACATTCTTCATCTAATCATCAGTCCTCCATGCGCATTTGTGCTTTCTTTTCGTAAACACTTAAAAAAAACCAAGGACTATATCAAGGGCTCCAAAATAAAACTTCTACTCAACAATTACCAGGCATATACATCTAATAAAACAATATTAATGCTTTCAATATTAAATTTCCTAGTCCCACAAAATCAAAACTGGCACCACCATTCTTGTGCATCAGTCCTTCACCTAGGTCCAGCTAATTGAAGAGATAGGTAGTAAAAGAATGGTCAGCGAAAATAAGGAAAAAAAAAATAATGAGTTGCCTAAAACTACGATGGATTCCATGTTACCAAGCTGCACACATGCCAACAAATAAACTGGCCAATAAAAAACTCAACATGATTCTAACTTCTCAATCTCCGATGTGAATGGTACCTTTTAGCTCCTCTCTACACTCATTCTTTTTATTTTAGAGCTTTGACATGCACCTACCAATATTTATTCTGCTTCTTTCTTCCTCAACCTCAGGTGTCAAATTTACCCAGTTTATTACCGACCAAGTTTATCCTGCTAGGTCCGAACAAGACAAACAAGTATTTTGTTGAGCCGTATATGTCTGACATGTTATCCTCTATTCCAATCCCTTTGCCAACTCATTGACACAGAATAACGTGCTGTTCTCGACCTGCAAGGCTGGATCCTCTCATATATAGACAAAGACGACGTCCTTATCAAACAAGAAAGCAACACCTTACGACCCTTCTTTATAGGACACATGGTTGTTGGGGGAATTGAGAACGGTGACATCTTTCTCTCTCACTAAATATTAGGGTGGTGGATTCATGGCAGGTGGATGGGACTTGCCCACAAAGTCTGCGCCATGCTACCTAATGAGAGCCAATGGTTGCACCCACGGATAGGTAGACTAAATTTTAAGGACAATGCCAGCTAAATAACAAATGCAGACTAAGAAATCGATCATGAGATATTATAGGTCAAATCATTTTTTGGTTTGACTGCTACTGGTCTACAGGTTCTAAACGTATCTTGCCAGCTAATTGAAGAGACAAAATGGTCGGTGGCAGTGAAAAAATAAGTTGCCTTAAACAAAAAAAAAAAAAAAAAGGCCAACGAAAAAGTGCTTCGAAGCTTGAGTACTAATTTTCCTAAACCCTCTATATCCAATTTGCAGCATGCCCCTCGACCTTCCATGGGGATAATATTTAGCTCCTCTCAGCACCTTATATTTTATTTTAGTGCCTAGAAAGGTATAACGTTTTCCAATTTTTTTTATTACGGACACAAGGATCAAGGATGAATTGCCTCTGTATGATCTCATACATATGAACTGCCTCGTTCTACTTCAGGTGCAAAACTGACCCAGTGAATTATGAAAGGCTAGCCATTCAGCCCAAGCCCAAACACATTTAAGAAGTTGGCCTTCAGTTAGATATGAGTTTGTTTTACATGATTGCAGATATTTTTCAGACGAATATTGCATTCAAATTTTCTCCAGCATCCTTGCTATCTCGCACTAGTCGTGTATAATGATTGCATTCACATTTTCTTCTTTTTCTTCTTCATGAAGTCATCATTTTTTTTTTTTTGGGAGCAAATATTTCCATCAGTTTCTTTTCACATCAAATATTGCTCTTGAGATGCAATGCCCATGGCTCATTCAATAAAAAGCGGTATTTCAGGAATCACCACTGATTAAGATGAGCTGGATTCTTTCATTCTATTAACTGCTGAAATGTTTAAAGGTGTGTCTGATATTTTGGGCCATCCAAGAAACGTTCATTGTGCATCATTCAAGAAGATTTACGTACCTGGGCCCGTAGGCAATTTTGGGCTAATAACAAAAGGGACCCTTCACCTCCAACTTAGGGTGTAATCGAGCCATACTCCAGCTCAAATTCAAACTCAAAATGAAATCTTGATTTACTAATTATATATATATTATAATATATATTAATATTATATATATATTAATATATCTTATAAATAAAATAATATTATTAAAAAAATATATAAACTCAAGTAGATTCACAAGCTTTCAAGTCAAGTATCTTATTAGTCGAGCTCGACTTAAAAAATCATTCAAACTACTCGAGTTCGGTTGTAGATTGATAATAATCGAGTCGAACTCGAGTAGCTCGCAAATGGCTCGACTCATTTGCACCTCTACGTCCAACCATTAGATGGATGCCCATAACTTATTTTTTTTTACATTATTTTTTAAAATTTACAATAATTGATGAATCCACTATTGGCCTATGATAAATATGCATGTTTATTTCCGGCAGTCGTCCAAGTTTAGGATCGAAACAGATAGAAACCAATATAAAGTTTATGCGAATGCTCCTAGTATTGTAATAATTCTAAGTCCTGAAACAACTACGTCTCCAAAGGTCACAACCTGCAGTGCTACTCGCTTGCAAAGCACAAGATTCCCCTCAAAGGACCAGGGACACAAGCAGCAAAAGTCCTTGGGTGTTCTGCATTTGAATCCGAAATTTGCTGGAATATTTATTAAGAACTTTGAAGCAAATTCCCACACACCAAAATCAAATGCTACTGCATGACAAACTCAAAAACCCAGCAACTTAGGCCTGCAAGAACTTGTACTGGAAAACACCATTTAACATCCTTTTGATACTAATAAACTTAATCCTTGAAACAGCATAAGTAATTCAAAAAACAGGCAGCACAAAATACTTGTGACACAAGTTCCTCAACATCGTTCCTCAGCAAAACACATACCCCACAGGACAAATTTGTTTACAGGTCTCTCTTCCTGTTTTAGCGGAAAATAGAAAACCTCAAAAACTCAATCTGTCTCTTTGGTATACCAAAAAAAAGAAAAAACACTAATTTGAATCATGATGATCATGATCTACCTATATCACGAATCGGATCTTTAAAAAAAAAAAAAAAAAAATCCAATCTATCTGGGAAAAGAAGCAGTCAACAAATTATATGAGGAATGCATAGGATGCTTACAAACATATAGAGTAGCACTATTCTGTACAGAGAACTATATCGAATGTCACTATTTTAACTCCTGAACCTTAATTTATTGTGGTAAGGGGAAGCCTTGGAGCCTGCGATTGAATCTCGTGTGCCCCAGAAAAATGCTTTATATCTCCATTTATTTGCTTCGAATCTGACTTTGCCTCCCAAAATGACTTCAGTAGCTCTTCAAATGCTGGTGTTCTCAGCTCCTCAATGGATTTCACACTAGGCAAATTGATTACCCTTCGCCTTGGTGTTGAACAAGATGGTTCATCCACCTGGTCAAATTATAAACAAAGATGCAATGAACACCAAAGATCGTACATTGGAATTTTCGAACCAAGAGGCGATTTATCTCACTTAGCACATTGCTTACCAGATACTCTTCTTCCAGACACTTCCCTGCATTTTCTGTGATCTCCAATGTCTTGTGATGGTGTCCACTCCTCAGCTCTCTCAACTCACCATGACATGGAATGATTAAGGAATCAATATTCCCATGTGCATCATGGTCGAGTTTCAGCAAACCTGCAGATGGAGTATATATGAACCATGTTTAGTCCAGAACTCAAGACCTGTTTGTTTATCTGACTCGATGTTTCAGAAATCAGAATAGTAGGAGGTGGCAAATAAAATCTCACCATCAATGGAGGAAATGAGACCCTCGTTTGCGACATCAACATCTTGGAGAGCAGTAGCGGCAGTCGAAGACAACTTGGCACGTAACAGCTGATTGGCTTCCATTCCACTCCTATATATATATCAAAAAGATAGATTTTGATGTGCCAAAATTACTTATGAAAATTACTTGATCATAGAATCAACTGGTGCTATATCGCTGCCTATTCAAATTTTGGATTTTGAAAATGATTAAATTCAATTACCTAAGAAGGGAATCCATTGATGCTACGTTGCTTTTTCCAATGCTTTGCAGGGAATGTTTCGCATCGCTCCATTGTTGTGAGCTAATTCTTGCCTTTGACAAGCTGCACGTTTCAGAAGAAGTCAGATAGTGTGGCAGAATTAACACCAGCAACAGAAAAACAATAAGCTAATGTTGCAATAAAAGACTCCATACTTACCAATGACGCAACCCTTCTTCCAAGACAGATTGTCCACTTTCAACTGCAGCAGTATCCTCGAGGTAGTGGTTTTCAGTTTGGTCCATGTAAACCATCCATTGTTCTTTGACAGATGAAGTAAAATCACGAACCATGTCCATTTCCTTCAGTAGATTATTGGTTCTATCACAATTACTCTGACAGAGACCGCCAATTGCTTCTTGAATCTAAGCAGCAACAGCGCAGTTCAGATTTTAAAGATCTTTGAAACAAATCTTATGTATGTAAAACAAAGCTGCAAAATGCTGAAGGTTGCTGCAGCATAATTTGAAGTTGAACCTAGAAATAGTTGAAACTCAAAAGAATAATATATGAGGTACATATTATGGAGTAAGGGAGTAGCGTAATTCAAGATGGCACTGCACTTGAGTTTGAATTACGTTCTCCAACTACATATATAAAAATAGAATACTGCAGTATCCTGAAAGGAGGTTTGCAATATCTCAAAAATGTTGGGATTTGATATTAGTACCCACTCCAGAGTCCAGACCCACTTGATGGTAAATTTCTCCTCATGTACAGGACGTCATATAGAAATGGTAATTCAAGCACCTCCTACAAAATAAATTTGTTCATTGAACTACTGTGTTTCCTTGTCAGGATGCATCAAATCCTTTCAGGGTAATGGGACAGCGAGATGCCACACTTCTGTTTCATTTTATTAGCAAGGTCTAAATGTTGGCCAGGTTTTATGTGATGGGATATGTTTGTGCACTGTAACACACTGTAAATACCAGGAAATTTGTCTTAATGATAAAGCCAGCAAGAAATGAACTACATGAGAGGAAGACCGCTGAGATGAATATATGTTACACCACATATTAGCTCTGGAGGGCGGTTCGTGCCTCTATAGTTCAGTCTATGAGGGTAATATTAAGATGTCAGTGCCTAAAGGATAAATGTCTCACATCAAGGGTGCTAGCTTCCAACCCAAAGCACATGACAAATTGTGATTCAATTGGGTGGCTGCTATATACCCATTGTGGTTCATTTTCATGGTGATCCATACCTTGTGCATTCATTTTAGGGTCTCATATAAGGAGAAGCACATGATTATGTTGATTAAGCAGATTAAAAGTGGTGTGTTTTCCAAGCTCTCATGAGGTATGTCAAATTATGAAGTTCGAGTGAAGGATTATCCTGTGAATGAATCTTGGCTATGAAGTTCTAGACAATCTCATTGTTCAAGGATGACATGCAAGTTTGGGACCATTGCTTGGCATGCTTATACTGAGATTCTATTCCTAGTTTATCCTAGTTTCCTATTTCAATTCTAGTTAAAATAGTTTGACTTTTTAGTAATCATTGAAGTTCGATGGTCTTATTATCTTGTTTGGAGGAGAAAACAAGTTTGAGATGAAAAAGGTCTTAGGTGGTTCAACCCTAAGAGTGGGGAGTCTAGGAGGAGAGAGAGCGTGCAATGTCTTTGCTTTTGGGTAGGAGAAGTGAGGTGTCAGGAGAGTTGTTTTTTTGCTTCATATGTTCCATTGCTATTTTATTTTTTCTCTTCCTTATTATTTGATTGGTACTGTTTTTTGGTGATCTTGGGCCAGCGTATTACATTAAAAAAAAAATTGCCATCCTACATGTTGTTAGATAGTGCGAAAGGTTTTTTATGTGCAATGGATACTAATTATAATCAAATTATCTCATGAAAGGAGTGCTTCCACACTTGGCTCACATTCATGCAAGAGATTCTAGGATTTTTGCCTCTACAGGATGATAATGCCATTGATGATGAATAGGCAACCAAAAAAGAGGTCATCTCTGTTTCAGACATGAAGAGAAATAGATCATGGGTATCCATGTACGATTCAGCTGCAGTATTTCTAATAGTTGACACTAGCGATTGTAATAGTTAAAAGTTAAAACAAGAGCAATCATGATTTCAATGCTTCAAAATATAGAAAAAGAGTTTCATGATCGTATTCTAAGAAAATATATTAATTAATATCAGAACATGATGAAAATTCATTTAGAAATTCTAGCTATTAGGATTAACTAGTTTAACTTTGCACAAATTTAAAAAGACTTGATTAAGACATGGTAAGACATGCATTTTTGCACAAATCTTGAAGTCGAGGTTTGTTGAACTGGTATCGAAACATATATCAATAAGCGACCAATTTGATACGAACACATGGTACGCATTAGCATGCCAATCATCAAACATGCATGCCTATTTTTTATTATTTTTTTCTTTTTTAACATTTAATCAAATGTAATCTTTTCTTTGATTTTTTGAATGACTTTAATCCTAATTTGTTTTTTTGTGATGACTTTTTATGATTTTATTAGGTTGAAACCTTAATTTTTTAATATTTTTATTATCCAATATATCTTAAATGATGCTTCTCAACTCCAAAATAGACTACAATTATATCATGAAATGCAATTAAAGTAGATCAAGCAGTATATTAATAAAGAAAATTAGTGAAATATAAGATGTGCAATCACTTAGATATATTTAAAGTATAGCATACATACTAACATCTTAAATCTGGTGGAGTGTCGATGTCTCTCGTAGATATAAGGATCATTAACATAATTAGGAAGCACACTAGCCAACCCTCCAACTATAGGCGTTGTAGTCCTATATGCTAATCTTATAAGGTATTAGATAGTGGGAGGAGTCAATTCACTTAGACTTGAGACCAAGAAAAGTTCCGATGACCATCGATCTGGTTTAAATATGGGCATCGGACCAGGCCGCCCATTACACAACCCGACTCGATACAATTGGCACATATAAGGGGATTGGATTGGGCTAAGGGTTTTGCAGCCCACAGCCTAGGCCCGGCACGGCCACGGCCTATAAGGGCCTAGGCTCGCATGACCTGCGGGCCAAGCACAGTGCATGGAAACAAGTTATGTCTTGGAATGAAAGACAATTCAGAATTAGCTTTGTTTATAAACAAGGAAGCTATAAGTAATGCAATTATGAATCTCATGGAGAGTCCGATCTTGACTCAGGATGAACGTTGGCGGCATGCTTAACATATGCAAGTCGGATGAGAAGTGGTGTTTTCAATGGCCGATGGGTGAGTAACGCGGAAGAACCTGCCTTTGGGAGGGGAACAACAACTGAAAACTAGTACCCCATAGACTGAGGAGCAAAAGGAGGAATCCGTCCGAAGGGCTCGCATCTGATTAGCTAATTGATGAGACAATAGCTTACTAATATGATGATCAGCCACACTGGGACTGAGATATGGCTCAAACTCCTACGGGAAGCAGTAGTGGAGAATTTTCCGCAATAGGCGAAAGTCTGATAGAGCAATGCCGCATAGAGATAGAAAAGCCCATGGGTCGTGAACTTCTTTTCTCAGAGAAGAAGTAATGATAGTATCTGAAGAATAAGCATCAGCTAACTCTGTGTACGCAGCCGCGATAAGACAGAGATCGCATGCCCATATGCCAGCCCGACCCCCTTAAAAAAAAAATTTTATAAATTAAAAAAGGTTAACGAATAAATATAAAAAAAAAAGATGAGGGGATGTTGGATTTTTTTTGGTAAAAATAAAAAGCCACCTTGTAATGGTGGGCGGTTTGGCGTGGACCCTTACCGATTTATTAATAAAAATCAAAATAGTATAAAGGAAGGAGAGGAGCTAGGCCTGACCTCTAGAATACAATGAGAGAGAAAGAAGAATAGAGATGACTCACCTTAATAATTAAAAAATAAAAAGATATAATTATAAGAAATAAAAAATTAAAAACAAATGATAAAAATTTTATTGATCGTCGGTAGTGTGTGTCATCATCATCAGATGTTGTATTATATCCATCTTTATCTTGATGTCTCTCCTTGACATCCAACCAATCTTTGAAGCAAAAAAATATCTCAATTATATCGCCGATTATTCTACTTCTCTTTTCATTAAGAACATGTTGAACTACACTAAAAGCAAATTTCGATGCTACTATGGATATCGACACAACTAAGATATCGTATACAATAGCAGACATAACAGGATATTGATTTTAACAGGATATTGATTTTTAACACTCTTCTACTAGACTAATACATCAAGACTCTCTATTTGATTTTCATTATATGTAGATTGAAGATCATTTTATAAATATAATTCAAATTCACTACTGAAAGATGAAGATGTGGATGAACTTGAAGCATGTGCATGCTTTCTATATGTAATGAATGAGAAAATAGATGATGAATGAGAACTACAAGAAGAAGAGGTGGAGCTTTGGAAAGATGATATGGACAATCAAGAACCACGAATCTTTTCATCATATAAAATATAAATATCATAAAGAAGTTGGGTTACCTCAGCTTTAGTGGATTCCAGATCTTGAAACATGTTTTCATTATATGCAGTAGGTAAAATCAGCACACCACTCAATTTAACATGTGGATCAAGACATACCTTGTCCCAATACTCATTCCATTTAGATTCTATTTTTTCAATAATGGGCTTTAAAACATCATCATATCTATGTTATATAAATTTTTAACTAATGATATATGCTTATTGTAAATATGAACAAGAGGTTGGATAATAAACACTAGAAAGAACATTAGTGGTATTATAAAAACTAACCAAAATATCTACCAAAATTTTGCCTTTGTTCCAATCATTTTCATTAATATATACACTTAATAAATTTTTATATGGATATGCATCATGTATTATAGTATATATTAAGTTCCAACGAGTAACCACATCAAGTCTAAATTTTTTAAAGTATTTATCATGATCCATACACAATTGCTTAAATTCTTACTCTTAAAGCATGAATAAAAAAATATTATTTTTCTAATTTTTGCAATGACATCTTGAACTATACCCATGCCAGCTTGAATAGAAAAATCTAAAATATGACATGCACATCTAATATATAATAAATTTTCATTTAGAATGGGATGCAATGAGTCCTTCAATAATTCAGCAGCAGAATTATTATTAGATGCACTATTAATAGTAATAGATATAATTTTGTCATTAATGCCATGTGAACATGCAGTTTGGTAAATAGCATTAGAGATTTATTATCCAGAATGTGGGAAATCAAAAGGATAAAAAGCAAGAATATGTTTATTTAATTGCAATCACTATCAATATAATGAGCAGTAATGGCAATAAAATAATTACTACCAATAGATGCTGACCAAGCATCAGAAGTTAATGACACTTGCATTTAGCATTGAGAGAGTTCTAATTAAATTTTGCTTCATTGCTAAATAATTAGTCATAGCCACTATTCTAAATGCACGTCTACTAGTTCTTTTACAAGCAGGTTTGTAACGTCAATTGAACATACTCTTCATAAGCTAAAAGCCATTCATCCTTAACTATCCATTTAATGAGTACTTTTTTTTATTTTCATTATTATATGCAAAATTACCTATAAGATTATCTCCTTATGTATTAAGGATGCTTTGAAGATGAGAATCATTCATCCCATGACTCTCTTGATATCTCTTCAAATGGACAGTTCTCCCATTACTAGCACAACTATATAATTTGATATATTTTTTATATTTTACTTTTAAGACTTTATTAACCATAACTCTATACAGTACTAGTCCTCTTACAGGAAGAGGTTTGACCTTCGAAATTGATTTCAGAGGGATTATGAATATTAGTTTCTTCCTCAAAAATAAAGAAAATGCCAAAATGACTCCCATCGAAAGATACCATATCTAAATATGATGAATACAAATAATAAAAACTAACCACAGGAAGAAATTGAGTAGAGATAGAGCGGAGATTTGTGAGCTTCCTCCTGTGTTCTTCAACAAGGACCTCCAATAGATAGACTAATTCTTTTCTTGTGTAGCACTTGAATATATAATGAATACAAACTAAAAATTAAATTGTTAATTACTAATTACTAAATATTGAACACTTACTAAATATTGCTAGAGGAGGGTGTGGTGAGAATGCAAGAGGAGGGGGTATTTATAGAAATCCAAATATTTGCTTCCCCAAATTACCTATAAAATTAACCATTTTATGGCTTATGGCTATTGGGGGGATTAAAATTGTAAAAATTTAAAAAATGATTGTTGAAAAAAAATTTTAAAAAAAATAGCCATTATGAGCCATGCCTAAGGCTGTGCCAGGCATGCCTGTTTACTACATGGGTCATGCCTAGCATGGCCCATTAAACCTTCAACCTAGTGGGCCTGAGCTACGCTGTGCCAAGCACAACCCATTGCCCATATATAGATCTGGTAGCTAAGAAGAGTGAAGGATATGAGGCCACTGCTTACAAGATACAACTACAGCCTTGAGATAGCCTTCGATTTACTAATGAGTCTCAATTTATACGTGTCATATAGGATAGATATCATAGTGTATAAGCTGGTAAAGCCCATGAGAATACAATGCATACAAGAAATGATTTTCTTGAGGCCACTGCTTATGAGATACAACTATAGCCTTAAGATGGCCTTCAACTTACCAATGAGTTTCAGTTTACACATGCCATATAGGATAGATACCACAATATAAGAGCTTGTAAAGCCCATGAGAATATAATACATGCAAGAAACAATTTCCTTGAAATTATTCGGAAGGATACATTGTAGCTGCAAATGACCTCGCATATAAAGTAACACCCATGGATGTTTTAGTTTCCAAATCATATATCGAATCCAATTATCCATAGCCATAAGTAGCCCATAATCCATATGAATGCAGATATAGTGCGTCTGAGATGTCATCTTTCAGTGCTCGTTATCCTATGAAGTTTGGAGCACCTTATAAGTCAGATTTTGTTGCCGATGTATTCGTATTTGCCCTCCCATAACCTCATTATCAGACAAACAATATCCACCAAATTTTAGGTGTAGTATACCTTATAGGATTAGCATATGGAACTAAAATGCCCTATGGTTGGAGGATTGATCTAGCGTGCCCCTTGATTACATTAATAATCCTGACATCTATGAAAGACATCGGCATTCCACTAGATTTTAGATGTCAGTGTATATATTGTACTTTAAATAGATCTACTTGATTGTATATTTTGTATTTCACTAATTTTCTTTACAAATATGCTGCCTAATTTACTTTAGTTGCATTTCATGATATAATTATGGTCTATTTATTTAGTGCCAAGAAGAATCATTTAAGGTGTACTGGATGATAAAAATATCAAATTAGGATTTTATCCTAATAAAAAAATCAAAAGATATCAAAAAATATCAAATTAGCATGTCGGACTGTACTGTACCTAATCCTACTGGTATGGTACCGAATCAGCATGTCGATATACATTGGAATCGAAGTTAGCTGAATTGGTTTTGTACCTAATCATAACATTTTAAGTCCTAATAGGGTAGGGGGCATTTCAACCATTTCATCCCATTCCTATAAGAAAATAAGATCCGAATAGGATTGAAACTCCAAAACCCATCCATGCAATGAGAGAAGAAGAAAGAGTAAAAAAAGAAAGGATAGAAAGATGAAGAAAAAGAAAGAAGAAAAAAAAAGAAAAGAAAGGAAGGTAGAAGAAAAGAAAAGAATGAAGAAAGGAAATAAAAGAAGAAGAAAAATGAAATTAGAAATAAAGGAGATAAGAACAAGAAAAAAAAGAAAAGATAGAAAGATAGAAGGAAAAGGAAAGAAAATAAAGAAGAAAAAGAATGGGCAATGGGCCGTGCCTATGGCCCGTTTAAACAAAACCCCTGGCCTGACACAGTCCTAGACCCACGGGTGGCAGCCCACCGGGCCCGTTAGGCACGATCTGTAATGGCTACTTTTTTTAAAAATTTTCAACAGTCATTTTTTAAATTTTTATAATTTTAACCCCCCAACAGCCATAAAACTGTTAGTTTTATGGATAATTTGGGAAAGTAAAAATATTTGAATTTCTATAAATACCCCCATCTTTCATTCTCACCATACCAAATCAATTCTTCTCTCTCTACTACTATTACTTCTCTCTTCTAGCAATATTTAGCAAGTGTTCAATATTTAACAATCTGTAATTAGTCCATCTATTGGAGGTCCTTATTGAGGAGCACAAGAGGAAGCTCACAAATCTTTGCTCTACCTCTACTCAATTTCTTCTTGTGGTTAGTTTTTATTATTTGCATTCATCATATTTAGATATGACACATCTATTGACGAGAGTTATTTTGGCATTCTCCTTATTTCTAAGGAAGAAATTAATATTCCTAATCCCTCTGAAACCAGTTCCGAAGATCAAACCTCTTTTCGTAAGAGGACTAGTGCCATATGGAATAATTTTGATAGAGTTATGATGGATAGAGTCTTAAAAGCAAAATATAAAAATATACCAAATTATATAGTTGTATTAGTAGTGGGAGACCTGGTCATTTAAAAAGACAACAAAAGAGTCATAGGATGAGTGATTCTCATCTTCAAAACATCGTTAATACATAAGGGGGTAATCTTGTAGGTAATTTTATATACAACCACGAAAATAAAAAAAAAATACTCATAAAATGGATAGTTAAAGATGAATTATCTTTTAGCTTATGTGAGTCTTTTAATTTTGAAGAGTATGTTCAATTGATCCTACAACCTACTTACAAAAGAATTAGTAGGCGTATATTTAGAAAAGTGGCTATGACTGATTATTTAGCAATGAAATAAAATTTGATTGAAACTCTTTCAACCTTAAATGCAAAAGTATTATTAACTTCTGATATTTAGTCAGCATCTTTAGTAGTAATTATTTGATTGTTATTACTGCTCATTACATTGATAGTGATTGATAATTAAATAAACATATTTTTGCTTTTTATTCTTTTGATTTTCTATATTTTGAGCAATAAATCTTTAATGCTATTTACCAAACTGCATGTTCATATAATATTAATGAAAAAATTATGTCTATTATTTTTGATAATACATCTAATAATAATTCTGCTATCAGATTATTGAAGGACTCATTGCATTCCATTCTAAATAAAAATTTATTGTATATTAGATGTGTACATTATATCTTAAATCTCTTTATTCAAGCTGACATGGATATAGTTCAAGAAGTCATTGCAAAAATTAAAAAAATAATTTTTTTTTATTTATGCTTCAAGAGCAAAAATTTAAAAATTTAAGCAACTGTATGTGAATCATGGTAAATACTTAAAAAAATTTAGACTTGATATGGTTATTTGTTGGAACTTAACATATGGTTACTCATTGGAACTCAATATATACCATGATACATGATGTACATCCAAATAAAAACTTATTAAGTACATAAATTAATGAGCGTGAATTAGGCTTATATTGATTGAAAATGATTGAAATAAAGACAAAATTTTGAAAGATTTTTTGGTTAATTTTTATAATACCACTAATATTTTTTCTAGTATTTATTATCCCACCTCTTATTCATATTTACAATAAGCATATATCATTAAACAAAAATTTACATAATATAGATATGATAATGTTTTAAAGTTTATTATTGAAGAAATAGAATCTAAATGGAATGAGTATTGGGACAAGGTACGTCCTATGTATAACTTAGTAGTATTTGATCCACGTGTTAAATTGAGTGATGTGCTGATTTTATTTGATGCATATAATGAAAACATGCTTCAAGATCTCGAACCTGCTAAAGCTGAGGTAACCTAACTTCTTTATGATATTTATACCTTATGTGATGAAAATATTCGTGGATCTAGATTGCTCACATTATCTTCACAAAGCTCCACCTCTTCTTATAGTAATTCTTATTCATCATCTAGTTTTTCATTCATTGCACATAGGAACATGTTCTTTTACGTCTTTATCTTTAAGTAATGAACTTGAATTTTATTTACGAAATAATCTTCAATCTGTATATGATGAAAATCAAATAGAGAGTCTTGATGTGTTAGCTTGGTGAAAGAGTGTTAAAAATCAATATCCTATTATATCTATCATTGCACGCGATATCTTAGCTATGCCAATGTCCGCAATAGTATTGAAATCTGCTGTAGTGTAGGTCGACGTGTTCTTGATGAAAAGAGAAGTAGGATGATCAGCGACACAATTGAGATACTTCTCTGCTTCAAAGATTGATTGGATGTTGAGGAGAGATTTCAAGATAAAGATGGATATGATATAATATCCAATGATGATGACATAAATACTACCGACGATCAGTAAGATTTTTATCATTTATTTTTAATTTTTAATTTTTTATAATTATATCTTTTTATTTTTTAATTATTGAGGTGAGTCACCTCTATTTTCTCTCTCTCTCTCATTGTATTCTGGAGGTCAGACCTAGTCCCCCTCCTTTTCTTGTACCATTTTGATTTTTATTAATAAATTGGTAGGAGTTCATGCCAAACCCCCTACCATTTATAAGGTGGCTTTTTATTTTTACAAAAAAATCTAACATCTCCTATCTTTTAAACTTATAAAAAAAATATTTTTAAAATTCTAAAAAAAATCGTTACAGGCCGTCCTAGACACGGCCCATAACAGAGATAAATGGATTGTGCCAAGGCACAGTCCATCTTAATGGGGCCGGGCTGGCATGTGGGCCGGATTGGGCCTGACCTATGGGCCTAGCCCAGACCCTTATGGGTCATGCCGGACCTGGGCCGCAGACCGCAAAACCCCCAGCCCAGTCCGTTGCTGTAGTAAGTGGACAGTGCCAATTCATGCCGGATCGGGCCATGTAATAGATGGCCCAGCCCGATGCTCATGTCTAAAAGAAAGAAAGGAAGAAAGAAAAGAAGGGAAAAGATGGAGGATATTTTTTGAAATGCATGACCAGGACCCCCTTGGAATGAGGCAGGACAGCAGATATCTTGTTTTATAGAGAAACTGAGACACCTCCATACCATAAGATTTAAAACCTTGTCTAATTCAGTAGCTAATTGATACATATCCCAGTTCCAATTCAACTAACCTTAGTTAAAACCATTTGTCTAGAAACTAAAAATAGGACAATTAAAAACTATGGGGAAGAACTCTTGTATGATAGTCTAGTAAGCTGATATATTGATATGGCCTAGACGGCCATACTGTATAGACTAACAAACTATGGACCTACATGACAACCTTGGCCTTATTGGGGCAAGTAGCTGGTATAGGGAAGGCCTAATAATCACTAGATCAATCCATAAATGCACGACACCTTATAGTAGCCAAACATGACCCATTCTGCTCAATTTAGCATAACAAAAATAAAGAAAACAAATTAAAAATGGAGCCAGTTGTGGAGGATGTCAACATCCTGCGCACCCTAAGAGTCCATTCTTCCTCATTTACTCTTGTAAGGATGGCCTAACAAGTTATTCAACATTTATAGTCAATTTCCAATTGCAACAAGCCACTAAAATTAGCTTAAAATTTTATCAATTATTAATATACCTCTTCCCTATTTACACTTGGCATAGCACTTGAAATACTAATCCAAAATATGTTGGAGCATTTGCATACAAGTATCCAATTGGCATTACTTTCCTAGTCAAAAATTTAAATTATGACCTATATGCATCAAAAATACCTATACATTTAAAAAATTGCTAGAACATCCAATGTCATAGATTCTGAAAAGTAAGCTAGGCATCAAAGAAAACATTATGCGCCAGCAAAAGGTAGAACATCCAATGTCATAGATTCTGAAAAGTAAGCTAGGCATCAAAGAAAACATTATGCGCCAACAAAAGGTAGATCTCAAGCTCAAAGCTAGCTTGTTACATTATTTCTTTCTAAAATTCATCATTGTTAATGATTTCTTTAATATAGTGTAGAAGATGAGCCCGGGGGACAATAATAAGGTTACTTTGAAATACAGAAATATCTCTTTGTACGAAGGGATAGAACTATGTATATCTGACCCTTCTGAAACTCCATAGTCTTGGGAGTCTCGTGCCATGAGCCACCCTTTCCTTTTTTATACAAGTCTTTTTTTGCTTTATTGAAGTATGACTTCAAATAAAATAAATAATTTGATCAAGGTTCAAATCAAGCCATCCAAGAAATCCAAGATACTTTTAAATGCCCCTTGAATTCAACATAAACTATGTCCGACCAAATTAAATAGTCATTTAGTATTACATTTAGAATTTGCCAACTTTGCAATGGCAGGAGTCTAGAGCCATGAGCCACCCTTTCTTTTTTGATACAGATGTTTTTTTTTATTTACTTTATTGAAGTATTAGATCAAATAAAATAAATAATTTGATCAAGGCTCAAATCAAGACATCCATAAAATCCAAGAATTTAGACCTTGGTGGCACAAAGTGACCAAATAATAAGGATAAAACTTTTAAATGCTCCTTGAATTCAACATAAACTATCTGACTAAATTAAAAAGTCATTTGGTATTATGTTTAGAATTTGCCAACTAGTTCCTAAATGCAAGGTGTACTCAAAATGTTCTCTAAGATCAAAAGATAAACTTCAACAAAAAAAAATGCCCAACAATAAAAAAGGAACAAAGTAAACAAGTGGTGTGTAATTTTATGTTGAAGGGGCAAACATCTTGGGATATGCGAACACTTCTACCTAGAAAGGAAATGATCTAACATGATAGATCCGGGTAGTGTATTTTGGAGAATACCATATACATCTACATGGAGAAATATGTATTCATGTAAGTGTTGTCAGCCTATCTATCTATTTGTGTGTACATAATTATTTAATACATTTGGGAAAAATGAATCTAGAAATGAGGGGTTTAGATTTGAAACATCTAACAAGATTCAAAAGGCAAGGGATGCTAGTTTTCACTAATCATATTTGACATGCATATAATGTTAATCTGTATACATGATAAGTCTCCTTAATTCCTTGAGTACATGAGGTCACTAGTAGTTGCTTTTTATCAAAGGTATGCTGCAACCATTATATGTTGTTTTAATTAATTTTAGGGCGTTTGTTAGCAATCTCCCAAGATGACATACCAACACTAAACAATAATATTGAAGATCCTTTCATATGCAATGAAGCTCTGAATCTACAAGAAATATTTACATGTTAGACAATTTTTTGCTTATTTATTATTTTATGTACTATTATTTACTTATTTTTTAATAAAAGAAAATTAAGTTGTAGAATCATAAAGTTTGAAAGATGCAGATGACTATGTAATAACGATAACAATCATGAAATGGGTTCTCAGCAACACATGATTGAGAAACAAAGTATTTCAAATCGTATTTCACAAGAAAAAATTTAGGAACTCAGAAAAAGTATGCATAAGAACTGACATTGTTGAGAAGAAGGTGTAGGCATACCAGTGTTTTCTTTCTGGCACTTGAACTTGCTAGCATTTCTGCCACCTTTTCTAGCAGTTGCCTTTCTTCAATAGCAGCACAATCCTGCAACAACAATAGAAAGTAAACAAAAAAAAAGGCATGAAATTTTGTATTTAAGAAACAACTAAATAGTTTAGAATCTGAAAAATAATCACCTCAAACTTCTTTTCAAGCTCAAGAAGTTTCTGATCATGGACAGTTTGTGATTCTTCCAGAATCTGGTTTATTTTGGATGCATGGACATCTAGAGTCAGGAAGAAATTTGTTGTGATCTTTGAAATAGACCTTGTTGTCTCTACTGCTCTGACAAATCCCTGCTATTGGTAACTTAATTAGAGAGATTAAACCTCAGGTAATAAAATGCATCGTCTAAACCATGGTTACATAGCTGCCAACCTCTCGCTGTTGTTGTGCAAATGCACTTAGCTTTTCCTCTTGTTTAAATAGGCTACTCTGAAGTTCATTAAGTAACTCATCGGCCTCCAATGCAATACCTTGGAAACACTGTACCATGAAGGGCAGAATCAAAACTTGAGAGGCTGAATAGAAGATTAAATCTCAGGTAATAAAAGATTCATTTCAAGGAGAAGTTTTATACTTACATCCTCAAGAGCAGAAGAGTGTGTAATGACTTGTGAATTCAGTTTTCCAAAAGTTGATTGGGAATTTTCATCTAGTTCACCTGCTAAATCATCCAATGATCTGATCCCAAAACCATACATCTCTCTCAGTTTTCCTATGCACCCTCGGAGCTCTTCAGTAGCCTATAAGATAAAGCATTTAAGGTCAAATCCTATGCAAAAAATGAATTAGTTGGTTCAAGACATTTCCACTGATGTACCTCAACTTTTTTAGAGACAAACAACTGCATGCCTTCTTCCATCTCTTTCAGTTGATTCTCCTGTTGCATGACAGAATCTGAGACAGTCCTATGCAAAAGATCCAGCTGTTGAGTCAACTGAGCATGGAATTGATGGACAAGATTTTTGTTTGCATCTTCTATCTTGTCTTTGCGTTCTGAAAACCAACCACAGATAATTGTGTCATCAGTGACTGTAACACCTTGTTGCACAGACAATGCTAAATTGTTCAACAAACAGACACTCACCAATTTTTGAAAACAAACCAGATACATCTGCTGCTATATCCTCTAGCTCTGATCGAAGATCACAAGCACGACCAACAAGGGCTTTCTCTGAAAGTAAAAGGGAAATTAAATGTATGATTATCTGAGCACTCCCATCAGACAGACACTTAACAAATTAAGAGAACATGATAGGAATGTATTGTCAACTGAGAACTCTCACTATTCAAAGAAAGATCCCTCAACAGGGGAAAAAAACATGAACAACATGCAGAAATATCCTTGCAAGAGGTGAAAAAACATACACAACATGCAGAAACCATATTAGATAAACATAGATACAGATGTCATCCTGGAGGTGGAAAACATCTGATGCGCACATTTCACACATTAGAACTCAAACAAGCAAGTCTTCGTGAAAAGCATGTCTTGATAATACAATAGAAAGGGATAATGACTTGATTCAAATCCCAGATGCTATTGAAAAATTATCAAACAGGCATCTCTGGGTGTGTAAAACAAAGATTTCTTCTTCTTCTTCTTCTTTTTTAAAAGATATTTCTAATATTGTACAAAATAGGCTTTTGATGAGAATATGGTAGTCCTTTGCTCACCTGATTTAAGGAGATTAGATATCAAGTATTCTTTTTCTTTAATAGCGGAGATTGCTTGTCTATATCTTTGTTCTGTATCAGACAATGCATGTTCAGTGTCCTCCAGCTTTCTCTACAAGGACGAAAGGACGAAGTTACTAGTAAGCATTAATACATATTAATTGAAGGATGAGAATGGACCTTACTTGAGTTTTCTCAAGCTTGTCACGTAATTCTATGCTCAATTCTTTCTGAGAATTGTGAAGGTCATGAACCTCAACCAGTTGCTGTTAACATAATATGGTTCCAGAGTCAAACCACTTACAACATATAGCAGTATATGCACGCAAATGACTAGATAACCTACCCTTTCCTTAGATTCCAAATCAATCTCCATGCGCTCCAATTTCTCTGTCATGGCCTTGAAAATATATGAAAAGTATTAGTCTATATCATCAAGAAAAATGTCTTCAGACACAGACACACACACACACACAGAGACAGATATATATATATATATATATAGAGAGAGAGAGAGAGAGACCCCGGGGGGGGGTGTGTGGAGGAGAGGGTGCTACCTTTTTCTCAGCTTCTTCAAGCAAGTAGCGATCCCGTGGAATGTATATACCATTCTTCTCTCTTGCAGCATATACCTCTGTTAAAAGAACAGAAGCAAACTTGTAAGATAAAGAACATCTGTATCATCATAATAAACACAATTTCCAGAAATTTGTTGCATTTTAAGAATTCAAGGAACTTGAGTTGGCAAGTTCTAGTGCCTGGAGTAGTTACCATAAAGTTATTCTATAGACCGATAATTAATATGAACAACTTGCAAAAATTCCCATGTATTTGGACTCCTCTTAGAGTTTTTGAAACTTAGGGAGTTTCAGTTGACCAAAACACCAAGGACTAGGCCCACTCACGCATAAATTTAATTCTGACATAATTATAATCAGTATTAGGCAGCTCCAAAATTTCAGATCTATTAGCAATTAACCCAGTATGATGACAGTAAATTCAGAGTGCAATTTGCAAGCTACTTTAAAACTTTAGTTTAAGATCTGAGTGTATTTTGCATAATTAAATACTGCAAGAGTCAAAACCTTGCTTAAGGCGGTCAATTTCCGAGTATAAATCCTTGATAAGTGCAGATTTCATCATCTTCTGATTAACCTGAAAGCAATGAAAGCCAAATTCTGTTGTCTAAGGAAGAGATTTTGCTCTTGTTAACAATGAAATAGAATAAAAGTTAAACAATTCACCTCTGGCTTATTCTTAATATGCTTTGCACGGTGTGCATAATCTAAGGTGTTCAGTGTCTCCTCCAGACAGTGTATGGAAGGTGATATTGTGGCTATAATACAAGTTTTTGTTTTCCCTCCCAAAGAATCCCTCAATAATCTTGTCAATTTGCTATCCCTGCAAAAACCAAAAATTCAAACACCTTAGCCAAGACTGTATCATCAAAATTGAAGCTTCTAATAAATCAAGGTTTCTTTATTCTGAATCACCTGTATGGAATGTGGCCAGAGTGCTCAACGAGAGTATTAATGACACGGCCAAGTGTTAGCAAGCTTTTATTAATCTCTCCAGCTTCCCTTGCTCTTCCCTGCAATGATAAAGATCTTAAAGGCCGAACTCAAAGAGCACATTGGTAAATTTTGCCAAGACAGGCATTTCCAAAGCATTGTCCTAAGCTCCTACCTAAATAATAATATTTACAGAATTATTTCGATTAAGATGCATTTGAAACTATGGTCTGCATGTAATACATAAAACAGAGCCTTTCCTACTAGCAAGAACTGGGAGAGTTTACACACCTCTCTAGCACCCGAGCGTGAAATGTTCTCAGAACCAGCAAGATCTACGAGGTTAAGCTTCCCACATTTGATCATCTCTTCACCCTCAGGTGTACACTCCTTGATATGAATGGTTATAGAAAATATGGAGTGAGATCGACTACTTTGCTTGTTAAGTAGAGTTTCAGCAGTGCGCCTTCTTGCAGATCCTTTATCCAGTATCTTATATATTTCACCTGCAGAAGAAACTACCTCCTCTTCCAGCCCTCTCACAAAAACTCCCCCCTTCCCATCTTCCATGAGAGCTATAGGTTTCTTGGACTTGTCATCTGAGAATTTAGACTCTTCTGGAGCTAAAAGATCTGTTATCTCCTCATTGTATAGTTCGAGGAATGTGACTTTCATGCTGTATTCAGCACTCTGCGCCTCAAGTACATCAAAGATTTGTCTCACAGACCTTGGAATAACGCCAGCATCGCTCGGCAACTCTCCATTCTACAACACCATCCAGAGGGTGAAGTGCAACCTGTTGACAGGAACTTAACTTGAGCTAGTTAATATGTAAGCAAGTGTAGTAAAATTACCTTTCCCTTCCTCCCTCCTCCTTCCATGGTGTAAGTTTTTCCGGTGCCTGTCTGACCATAGGCAAATACGGTGCAATTGTAGCCCTCAAGAACCTCATTCACGATGGGAACAACAGCATGATCAAACAAATCCGCTTGCCGTGAATCCGGGCCAAAGACCTGCATGGAATTGTTACAAATAATAATATGTTTCATCCAAAAGCTAAATTTCCAGCTCTGAAAGAAAATAAAAGTTATGGGATGCATTCACACCTTGTCAAAAACAAAGGTTTTGTCAAGTTGTTTGTTGGCAATATTCTGAGTGGCAGAAACTTCTCTCCTAATCTCATTGCAGGTTATGACCACTGGGGTGCTCATTCTCTTCTCATCTTCACTTAATGGCCTAAGTTAATGTTAAAAATTAAGCAACTGATGATAAATTGGAGCAAAACTGCCAAAATTCACCCCCTTTTGTTTGTGTGTGTGTCTCTGAGTGCTTACCGACATCGAACAAGGACTTGAATATTAACCCCCTTTTCTCTATCATGCTTGCTGTTGGAATTCCCATTGCTGTCGCTGGAACGGTACTTATCACTGGATCTCGGGGTGTGAGAGGGGGACATAGAGACGAAACTCCCTTTCCTCTGCAAGCTATCCATTCCTTGACCACTCAAAGAAGAATACGAAAACAAATACGAAAAACCCGGACCTACCTGCAAGACCAAAAGGGAATTGTTCAAAAATGGCAGGCTCCAAAATCCATAAATTCGACCAGAACCCTCTGATTCTTGAGAACCTACGCTCAAGGAAGAAACCCTAACTTGGCTAGGCCGATTGGAAGGCATTCCAATGCACCAAGATCACAGACACCGATACCAATCCTCCAAAAAATCTCAAAAAAGCTTGAGACGATAATTCACCGGCAAACACGAATCTTTCTAAATTTTCTCAAAAGGAGTTAAATAAAAACATGATTTTTGATTAAGAAACGCAAAAAAAAAGCAGAAAAAAGGAAGGAAGGCGATCGGAACAATAAAACGAAGAAAGAGACATTCACGAAAGCAATAACACAACATACCGTCAGTGGACGGCCGGCAATGGCCAATTCGAAGCGCTATGAATCCAAAAGAAGAATCCAGAAGCTAGGAGAAGAGGTGACACAGCCGGCAATGACTTCTATAAAGAAGAATAGCTCGCTCTCTTCCTTGGGCCAATTCTTTAATCGCTACTTTGAAATCTTGGTTGCTATATAGCTTAGAACCGAGCTGCAAATAGAGAGAGAAGGGAAGGGAAGCGAAGAGAAGGCGCAGAGGAGAGGGGAAGGGGGCTGCCGCTTTAAAAGGAAACAGAAGAAAGAGGCATTAAAGAAGAGGTGGTGTTGTTAAAAATGGCGACCGTTCCCACGACGGCGTGATGGAGCCGTTCCTGGTCGGATTCGACCGTTGCAAACGAGCCAAGGTGGGCCTCGTTTTAAATTTATCCATTTAAAAAAGTAGGAATAAGGAGTATGATGGCTTTTGAACGTTGTGGCTCGCAACAATAAAAAAATACCGTTGCTAGTGACATGGAGGATGCTTGGAAGTAGGCCACTCATTTTCTTGGTGCTTTCTTAGACTGCAAGAGAATGGTTGGTATTGCTATTTTGAAATGGAGGACGCAATTCCGAGCATGATTTCGGCTAGAGAATGAATAAAATAACTCTTATTTGTATGCTGACATTTTGCCTTGCTATGGATAATTGAAGGTTTCTTACTCATATTTCTCTTCATGCTATTTCGATTAGTTTCATATTTAGGCAAATCAATCTAAAAGTGTTAGGATTTGACGTCTCGAGATTCAACCCATATTGAGCCCACAGCGAGATTCGCGGCGAAAAATGGAGTCCAACGAGATCAAGATCACCCGAAACGGAGCTCGAATGGAGGAGATACGAGCTTTTGAAGTTGGCACGATATTCGAGGCGGCGGAGGACCGCCGGCGACCGGCGGCGGGCGGCAGCGGCGCGGCCGCAGGCGGCGGCGAGCGGGACGCGCGACCCAGACCTGCGGCCCAGGCGGGCGTGCGGCCCAGTCCGCGAGCAGGCCCGCGCGCAGGCGGCGCCTGGGGCCAGCGGCCTGCTGGCCCCTTTGCCCCGATCCACCGTGGACCGGGCGGTCCACGACGGGGCCTGTGGACCGTGTGGGTATTTCCCACGTATTTCTCGCGGTCCATGGTACTATTTCGTGGACCGAAATGCGATCGAAGGGCCCAGGTGGCTCCCGATCTTGATCCGACGGTCTGGGACGTGATTTGGCTTGTTTAGGACTCTTAAACCTAATCTAATTAGGTTTAAACCCTGTTTAACCATTTAAAAAGGTCCTGTGACGAACAGAGGAAGTAGGTGGTCCGATTTCTCGCCGTACAGAGCCGTACGAACCCGATTGAAGAGAGAGAGGCGGACGTGCTGAGAGAGAAAGAGCAGGAGGCTCCTGGACAGCGATCGTCAGGCTCTTCAGGGGTTCAGGGGGGGTCTCCAAGAGAGAGAGAGCTTTTGTGAGGAGAACTTCAGGTGAGAGAGAATTAGGTATACAAGGGTTGAGAGTGAGGTCTCCTCTTGTAAAATTTTCTTTTTCATAGTGAAGTTTGCATGCCCCGTAAAGACGAGCCCTTTTGTGGCTGATCCACATATTTTGATTGTTTTTTTTTTCTTTTGTTTTGTTTCTTCTTTCTTTCTGCTGCATCGCATGGTACTGAAAAGCTCTTGGTGTCCTGGCCAGACATCCACCCAACAAGTGGTATCAGAGCAAGGCGGTATAAGGACGCAGATTGCAGCGGTGGTGAGCAAGACTGAAGATGGAGAAAACAAGAACAATCAAGATAGAGATCAACAAGTTCGATGGTAAGAGCAATTTCTCCTTGTGGTAGGCAAGGGTGAAGGACGTGCTCATCCAACAGGGGTTGATCGATGCTCTCTTGTGCGATGAGAAGCCGACCACCATGGAGGTGCGGGATTGGAAACGGCTACAGATGCAGGCGGTGAGTACCATCCGCATGTACCTGGCGGATGAGGTGGTGATCCATGTGCTGAGCGAGACTTCTCCGACGGTGCTGTGGTCGAAGCTCGAGAAGTTGTACATGGCGAAGTCTCTCACCAACACACTTTTCCTCTGGAGGCAGTTTTACCAACTGCGGATGACTGAGGGACAGAGCGTGCAGGAGCGTCTGAGCCACTTTCAGAAGATCCTCACCGACCTTCTCAGCGTTGGCGAGAACGTTGAGGAGAAGACCAGGGCGCTGGTTTTGCTGGCGTCGCTTCCCCCTTCGTACGAGTCCTTGGTGACTGCTCTTCTAGTGGGGAAGAGCACTATCAAGATGGACGAGGTCATCGCGGCGATACTCCAGAATGAGGTTCTCAGGAGGGAGAACCCAGCTTCGAGCTCAGGTGGCGGTAGCTCAGTTTTGGTGGCTTCTGGAAGAGCAGGAGGTGGTAGACGGAGCGACAGGAGATCGCAACGAGGGCGATCTAACTTCATGAGGGACTTGAGCAAAATCAGGTGTTACCGGTGTGAGGAGTTGGGGCATCTAGCCAGAGATTGCCCTCAACTGAAAAATCAGAAGGTGGCTGCTGTAGCGACGGCCGGCGGTGATTTAGATGGAGATGTCCTGGAGATATCTGACGAGGTATCTACTTCTTCCCAGCAGTGGATATTAGATTCTGCATGCCCCTATCATGTGTGTTGCAGAGAGGAGCAGTTTGACTCCTTGGAGAACAGTAAGGGCACTGTATATCTGTCGGATGGATCGAGCTGTACGATCAGAGGCATTGGGACGGTCAGCTGGAGGACACATGACGGTGCAGTGAGGAGATTGGGGGAGGTCCGATACATACCCGATTTCAGGCGGAATCTTATCTCACTTAGCAGACTGGATTCGAGAGGCTACAGGACGGTAGCTGATGGAGGAATCCTGAGGGTGCTACGCGGCGATAGGATTGTGCTGGAGGGGAAGAAGGGGAGCAGAGGACATTATTATCTGGTAGGGAGCCCAGTGCGAGGTGGAGCTTCGGGAGCCAGGTGGAGCCCAGAGCGAGGTGGAGCTCCAGGAGGCGGATCGGGCACGAGACAGGAGACTCGGGAGGACGAGAGGCGACGTCGCAAGGTGAGATTCTTATTGCCGCAGGATGATGCCCCGAGCAGGTCTCAGGTCAGGAGGAGTACAGCATACGACGGAGATGAGATCGAGCAGCCTGGCTCGACTCCCATGTTTGCCCATCCATGATCAGCAGGCGATTGCCCCAGGACATGGGGGCGAGGAGATCCAGAAGCTCTCGGAGTTTGGAGGAGGCCGAATATCGAGTCGAGGTGGAGATTGTTAGGATTTGATGCCTCGAGATTCAGCCCATATTGAGCCTACAGCGAGGTTCGCGGTGAAAAACGGAGTCCAACGAGACCAAGATCATCCGAAACGAAGCTCGGATGGAAAAGATACGAGCTTTTGAAGTCGGCACAACATTCGAGGTAGCGGAGGACCGCCGGCGACCGGCGGCAGCGGCGCAGCCGCAGGCGGCGGCGCACGGGAGCGCGACCCAGGCCCGCGGCCCAGGCCCACACGCGCGGGCCGGCCCAGGCCAGCGGCCTGCTGGCCCCTTTGCCCTGGTCCATCGTGGACCGGGCGGTCCACGGCGGGGCCTGTGGACCGCGTGGGCGTTTCCCACGCGTTTCTCGCGGTCCACGGCACTATTCCATGGACAGGAGCGCGATCGAAGGCCCAGGTGGCTCCCGATCTTGATCCGATGGTCTGGGACGTGATTTGACTTGTTTAGGACTCTTAAACCTAATCTAATTAGGTTTAAACCCTGTTTAACCCTTTAAAAGGGTCCTGTGACGAATAGAGGAAGTAGGTGGTCCGGTTTCTCACCGTACAGAGCCGTACGAACCCGATTGAAAAGAGAGAGGCGGACATGCTGAGAGAGAAGGAGCAGGAGGTTCCTGGACAGTGGTCGCCAGGCTCTTCAGGAGTTCAAGGAGGGTCTCCAAGAGAGAGAGAGAGCTTTTGTGAGGGAAACTTCAGGTGAGAGAGAATTGGGTGTACAAGGGTTGAGGGTGATGTCTTCTCTTGTAAAATTTTTTTTTTCATAATGAAGTTTGCATGCCCCGTGGAGGCGAGCCCTTTTGTGGCTGATCCACGTATTTTGATTTTTTTTTCTTTTATTTTGTTTCTTCTTTCTTCCTGCTGCATCACGTGGTACTGAAAAGATCTTGGGAGGTGGTGTCCTGGCCAGACACCAATCCAATAAAAAAATTAAATAATAAAAATGATGGTCGAATCAGTATTATTATTATTATTTTTTTTTGAAGTGTTTTGGCACAGGTGTAATAGTAATAGTAGTAGTAGTAGGAATATTGACAATGCGTTATTACCATCATTTCAGCTAGGATAGTAGCCATGATTTGAAGGGGTGGTGATCAAGGTGCAAAGCCAACGTCGTAATCGAAGCCTGCAATGTTCCATGACTTACCTTTGATCAAGGGGAATATTTTCTTTTTTCACCTTTCTTTTCCCCTGAAACTGCGGAATTGCAGTCCACCATCTCTGGTGATTCCAAAACACATGATTACATCAGAGCCACTACTATGTTTCCTCTCGCTGGACCAACCAAACGGAATTAAAGGGAGATTGACACAATATATTAATCTATTAGATCTCTACTGGTGGTGCTTTGGAAAAATCCAAAGTTGAAATTTTACAGAGGGATGGGTTAGGCTCTTTAACCCAAGGAGATGCTGGCCTGGCCTGGCCTGACTTGCAAAGCAGCAAGGTTGGATGTGGGGTCTAAAATTCAGGCACCAGGCCTTAAGGTGGATTGAGACCTGATCCAAGTGAAGAAAGACAATGTTACGAGATGGGAAACATGTTCGGCAGATAGATGATTGTAGGTAGGATTTGGTTTATTGACATGCCTTAAAGTTGGAAGGTGCCTGTTTTAAAGCAAGCAACAATTATTTGAATTGAAGGCTGCATTAAACTTGACCTTATATATAGTTACCAAAAAAAAAAAAAAGGGCCTGACATTATATACATTGCGTTTGTAAGGAAAGTCATGACATTTCATTATACTTAACTACAAACATTAATAGCACATGCTTCAGAAGAAACTTATTTCTATGCAGAATTCCCAAACAATCCTAGGAGAGCATATTTTGCTAAAGTAAACAGAAATTTTTGTGCTTGAAAAAGAACTGCTCTGTATACAATTGTATGATGAACAATAATCAAGGCACTTGGTTCCTGCACCCATATGCCCTCCACTAATATCTATAGCATTTACTTTTAAACTATTCACCCTAAATTGAATTGGACATTGTGAATTTTACATGGCTAATAAAACATGTATGCGTCATTTGCCATTAATCCTGTAGAAAAGGATGGAAGCTAATTATACTGCCCTTTCATATATATATATATATATATATGATCACTAGCATTAGAATATAATAGATCACACAACAATGAGCACACAAATGGTAGAGCTGCAGTAATTCAATCCATTGCACTATTAATTTTCCTATAGATATAAATTATTCTGAAGCAACATAGAAATCAATTTCTTCAAATTTGCTAAGATTAGATTTGCATTATCTTAGGGAGTTTTCTTTGATTTACTAATTTCTAGTCTCCCTCCATTATAATGTCGATTTTAAGTACTGTCTGCATACATGAGGCCTTCCCAAATTCCTATCAACTCTTCAAGTAGAATTGTGATGTTATAGACATGACATCCTTCTGCTACTATCAAGCTAGCCCTTGATTATGGATGACAAATCCTGCTCTTCCATTTAAACCACCATACAATATGCCGCCGTTGAAGTTAATCTTGAGAGAATCAAGAATTAAAAACTTCCAAATAAAGGAAATCACCCTAGGAGCTATAGAGACTATTGTATTGGAGTCCCAATTTTCCTGAATATCAAAGACCAACAAGCAACATTAATTAGTAGTCTAGTTTCATGAATTTGAAGAGAATGTGAGAAGAGGTAGGATTTTTTTTTTTTTTTTGAGATTTCTTTTCTCTTGATTTATTTTTGTCTTTACTTTTTGAGAGAAGAAATAATAGATTACACAAGGTGAACTGTCTGTGATTATGAAGAAAGAAGAAAAATGAAGAACAAACTTAACATTTAATTATTGAGATAAAGAAGGTAGAATACCTTTGAGTTAATAGGCTCGATTTCCTTTTGAATATTTAGTGTTCTCCATCCATCTAAATCCAAAGGCAGAACCTAGAACTTTAAAAAGGTGGGGAGCAATGAAATACATTTATTACAAAGTATCTAATTATAAAATATTAATTTTATAATAAATTTTTGTAAAAAATCTGACAATTAAAAGAAATTCAAAAAATATTAAACATTTGAATGTTTGTTTCCTTTTCGATGTTAATTTCCTCAAGCATGCTTTTTTATTTGTCTGGATACATCAACCAGAAGCTCTGAATTTGATTCTTGTTATGGTGTAAGAATTGATTGAATAGCAATGATTTGGGGCATGAAGGCTTTATAACCTCCAGAAAAAAAAAAAAAAGATTCGGTGCATGAAGGCTGGTGGGCTTCAACTTTTTGGAAAGAAAATTAAATTTAGCGTGGTCATTAAAGTAACAAATTATTCTACATGTCCCAGCGTGGTGCTCCTACTAATATTTTTGTCCATCTTTGAAGGAAACCTAAGGATGAATCTTACTAATTTTAGAACAATCTATATTTCATCTCCCAAATACTGCTTTGGAAAAGTTACACCCTTTCTCCTCCTGAGAACGGCAAGGTTCTGATGCCAAGCTGTCACCTGTGTTGACTAAATTAAGAGCCGGTATTTCTGTAATTTCTCAAATATCAAGGCCCTTTTAAAGTAGCAGCCCCTTCGCAATCCGACATCAAACATCGAATCACCATTATAATTATCCTCCACCCTCTCCATATAACGTGGCAGTACGTCCATGTGACACGTCATCCCCACGTCGGATGGGTTCTCGCGGTGCTGGTTGTGTTGTCTCAAGGTGAATCTTTTGGAATCCAGGACGCCAGCTGGTCCACCCGCCAAATTTAGTAAACCCGATTTTTGGGCTTAATTACATGAGGCCGATTCCCGGGTTTCGGTTGTATCTTCCGAGCGAAAAAATCATGGATCATAGTTCGCGATATCAACCGTTGGATGGCGCTCCCCGCAGGTCGCAAAGCAATCCGAACGCATTTTATTCATCAGGCTGCACAGCTCGCGAACGGTATTTGCGCGATCCAACGGTGGATTCGCGCGAAGGAAGATGAATCATTCTTTCGCGCGAAAGATACAACCCGAACCCCCGATTTCCTCGTGGTTACTTGGGTGGCTTCTCATCTCCCTCGTCGTCAAAACAAGGTTTCGTCGTGGCTACATAGTGTACGAGTTGTTCTCCTTCTCCTCGGACGACCCTTCTCTTCCGGGTTCTTGGCTTTGAGGATCCGAGAGAGAGGTAAGGAAACCACCATTTTCTTAATTTTTTTGGTAAAAATATCGGATTTGCATTTTTTTTTCTTTCTTTCTTTCAATTACAACCGTTGATTCTCAATATGGTTGGCCTCATTTTTCTTTTTCTTATATTATCTCCTTAGAATCAATTGATTTTAGCCTTTTAGGGTTCATGGCAACAATCATATTGTTGAGAAACTTTTTGTTCTCAATTATTGCATAAATTTAATTTTGTAACATATCTTTAATTTCGGTTCTTGAAGATTAGTTTTTTTTTTTTTTCCTTCTTTCTTGGGAAAAGGTGGATACAAGCTCCAGAATCCTCATTCCTCCTCTTTTTTTTTTTTTTTTTTTTCTTGAAAGAAAAGCAGTCACGTGTTGTTTTGTCTTTTAATGTTTGCAGTGTTTTCATTCTTGTCAATAATTTTTTTTTTTTTTGGTTTTGTCATGTATCTGATCAGAATATAGTTTGTTTATTTATTTAATAGATTAGATTTATCGAGTCATTATTTATTTGATTGATGGTTTTTTTCCTTCACTATTACTAATTCTTTTTATCGATTATGGTTATAGGGGTCTTCTTAGAGGCCAGGTGGTGGAAGGTCGTGAGATCCAATGGCTCTTGGTCTGAACGCACAGCTTGGCCTTTCGACGGCATCCTTCGGTGTATTATCTTTCATTCTGGGCATAGTCGCTGAGTTTGAAAAGGTCAATTTTACTACTAATTTCTTGAAGCATTTTTTAGAATATTACGGGTTTAACAACTGCAACCAATCTATATATATATATATATATATATATATATATATATATATATATATATATTCTATGGTTTGCTTTCTCAATTTAGAAGTTATTTCCTATGTATGTATCATTTTTCATTGTGTTTTTCTTTTTTTTTTTTTTTGTTTTAAATTTAATCTCCATGCAGCCTCCATACGGAACTCCAATTCAAGGAAAGGATGTCATCATCTGTAAGTTTCCAAGCGATCCAACAGTTGCATTAGGTGCCCTCTCAGTTGTTGCAGTCTTCATTTCTGCCGCTCTAGGGATTCTCTCTGTGTTCTTCCCTTACAAAGGCAAATCTGTTCCAAGGAATGTCATGTTCCAAAACTGTACATTCTTTGTATTCTTCCAACTGTCAGTGTAAGTTTTTCTTTGCAAGAAGAAATAAAGCTATGCCATAATAAAGTTCTCTTCATATAAATAAAATCATGTACTACCACAAAAAAAAAAAAAAAAAAAAAAAAAAAAAAAAATCATCGGGCATTAGCTAGTGATACTTATATTTGTTACTGAATTGACGTGCCTTTTAGTTTCTCTTTTTCGAAGATTGATATTTAACCTACGATGATATCATTATGCATGCTCTTGTTATTCTCTCAAATTGAAGTAGCTACTAAATTCTAAAACTTAATTATCAAACATATTTTTCTCCACTGATTTATGGCTCTTGTCATCAGGGTGTTGACCCTTTCAGGGGCAGGAATGATGTTAATGGGAATTATCCAAGAGGCGCTTCAACACATCCACAATGTGCACCAAGATCTTGAGTATGCTTGCCCGACGGCGAAGACCGGCGTTTTTGGAGGGGCTGCCTTCTTGAACCTCGATGCCTCGCTCTTCTGGCTTGTTAGTCTGATGCTAACAATGAATGTGCGAGAAGATTATTTTGGGGAGACTGAGGACTCCAAAGGCGAGTACGGTGAAGTTTTAATTGATGATAATGAGACAAAGGAGGATAAGCACACAGCAGCTTAAGTATGAACAAACGGACTAGCACCAGAAAGGAGATAGCAGACACCAACATTGCCCTTCACCAACCCATTTGAGAAAAAATTATTCGAACTTTACATGAATGGTTACCTGCATCCTTGTAGATATCCATCATTCTCCAACTAGTGCCATATGGCTTGATGTTGTGAATTGTTTTGCAAGTTTAGGTGACTTGCAAGGCAAATTATAGTATTGTTAAACTTGATACTTATATTGTTGGCTTGGATGTTAAACTTGAATTATCCGCTTAAACTTTTGGGATCGATTGTTAGTTGTTACTCGGCATGATTCAAATTTGCAAAATGCCATCTTTATCCAAATTAAGACAATAAACCAAAATCAAACTTGGACAATCACCCCTCTTCTACCAAGCAAGAAACTCATTTGTTGTAGATGGGTTTGCAAAATGCCGATTTAGTAGCCCAAGGATTTACTTAAAAAGGACTAGCATGAAGCTTTTGCTTCGGTGCCCAAACTAGTCATTGTAAGGTGCTTACTTGATCATTATTTGAAATTGGTCTTTATTTCGATTAAAAAAATAATTCTTTTTTACATGGAGATTCCAGGGAGGAGGTTAGCATGAAAATTTCTCCCAAGTTTATCAAAGATAGCAATAAGCTATGTCGCTTGTACATGTCTTTGTGTGGACTAAAACAAGCCTCATAAAATTGATTTGCTAAATATTTTATCACCTCATTGATGATGTTTTTCATAGTCATATCTAATTATTCTCTTTTTACTTCTGAAAAGGACATATTTTTTAACAATTATTTTAGTCCATGTTGACGACATTATTGTTATTGCCAATAGTCCTGCTACAATTAAGCTGCCCAGCACATTTCTTCAATTTTATTTTTATATTAAAGATTTGGGAGTTCTTCATTATTTTCTTGGCATAGAGATAGCTTGCTCCAAAAAAAGGTATTAGGGCTGAAAATAGATTGGGTTGGGTCGGGCTACACCTCTATTTAAGCCCTGCTTGAATTTTTTTAGACTTTAGATTGGGCTTATGTCTGAAAGTTTTGAAAAATCTAAGCCTAAGCTCCATTCGACACCGATTACATCAGCCTGAATTACATATTTGGGTCAAAATATTGAGTTAGCTCAAACTTGATTAAAGATATATGGAGCAAATGGCTAAATAAATGAATGGTTTTAGTAGATAAGAAATACTGATATGTTTAAGGGCAAAAGGTATTTCATTGATGATGTTAGCCTATAAAGTACATATCAAATCCAAATAAGTTGACTTAAGAGGAAAAAAAAATATAGATAAACAAGAGTTTTTGGCTTGGGTTCAAGCATGAATTTGGGCTCTGTGTCGAGCCTTGTTTGGGCTTGGGCTTGGACTTGGGTTGGGCTTGAGTCAAGCCATTGATATTTTGGATTTTGATCCAAAAAATAAATGGACTCTATATTGAAGTCTAAACTCAGTTTGACATCTTTCGGATTTGATTCGTAGCCTGAACTAAAATCAGTCCAAGCCCATTTTTAGCCTTAGGAGACATCTTTCTCTCCAAAAAGAAAAAATTATTCACTGCTCATCTGATTTGCCAATGCAGCAAAATTCAAGACTAGAAGTTAATGACAGTGAGTTATTGTCTGATCCAACTAATTATAGACTCATTAGGCATATAAATATCAGAGTGGATATTGTTTATTCTATTAATTTTTTTAGCCGGTTTATGAGCAAACCACATGAGTCTTACCAACAAGTTGTTTTGAGAATTCTTCGCTACATGAGGTTTTCACTGGACAAATACGTTTTTTCTTTCTTCCTCTACCTCTCTTTGCTTGTTGGTTTACATTGATTTAGATTAGGCTGGTTGTCCTCGTGCAAGGTGATGCATCATTGGTTATCGCCCCTTTTTTATGGATTTCGGATACCCAAGATGCAACTCCTAGTATCTTGCTTGCTCATCAAGTGAATCCAAATGCTGTCCCGCTTTGAAATACAATAGATCATACATCTTCATTCCAATCTTGGAGTTTCACCCGATACAGCTATTTTATATTTTGACAATTGGATAGCACTTGACATGGAGAGGATAAGGGGGTGTTTGGTTCGTGACAATTGGATAGTACTTCACATTGAGAGGATAAGAGAGTGTTTGGTTCGTAATCGAAATCGAAATGAAAATGAAAATTGAAATAGCTTGGAGTCAGAATCGGAATGGTCAAATCCTCTGAAGCATTTGGTTCGTGATCGGAATTGGAATGAAAATTTGAATCCATAGAGAAGAGTATGGATTGAGTTCTATATAGATCGTGCCATTTCCATTCCATCCTGAAATCAGAATTGGAATGGAGCTCCTCCCAACCAAACGATTGGAATGAGAGTCACTCATTTCGATTTCGATTTCAGACTCCCACTCCTCCCAATCAAACACCTCCTAAGTACATTGAAATCGACCGCCATTGGATTATACACTACATGAAAAACCATAAAAGCCGGCACTGTTTAAGTCATCTGCCGACACTTATAAGCATCGCTATGAAGAGCATCGAAGAAACGCCGGCAATGCAAGAGCGGAAACAACACTATCGTTTTCACAATCCACAGGATCTTAAACCAACCGCTCAATCCATAGGATTAATTTCACAATCTGTTGGAAACTACACTCTTGTTTTAGCTGGAAAACAAGGTGCAACGATTAAGGGATCTCTGATAACTTCAATTAAACTACATGGAAGCCTCTGACTTTAAGCCAAGAACAGCTAAACTTGTCCACCTGATAAGCATAGATTATGCAGGTTGTTACATGCAACCAGACATATATGCACCTTATTTTTCTCCAATATTCCAGATTTCATCTCGTTTGGAAAGCAAACATGTATCGCATGATAACCATGAATTTATGGCTCATGTGCAGTACATAGAACAGCATGCTGCATGCAATATCATACCATGTTCATGCATTCATGACCATCATGATGATCATGATTGCATTACTAGGAAGTAGCTGAACTCATATATTTCTCAACCCTCACAAGAGGTTTTTCCCGTGTGGTTACTCTCTCTTTTGGGCGTCTTTATTGTTCGTAGCACTGTCACGTATTGCAAGGAGCCCATCCAAAACGGGGGCCCCGCGCCCATTAGGTCTACGACCACTCGCTATCAGATACAAGAGGGCCACACACCGGTACGTAACGTGCTCCAGTGGGCAACCAGGTCGGTGCGAGCCCCTCCAATGCCCCACCAGAAAGCCGGCCAACTAAGCCATCAGGGATGCGACGCCGGGGGACCCATCCGTGAACAGATAAGGTCTGGTCCGATGCTAAAGTTCACATGGCCCTGGAACCAGCTCGAGTCCCACCACCACCTGGCTCGAGACTGGGACAATTCAACTTTTACAGATGAAATTGGATATAATCACGGAAATTAAAAGAAAATATAGTTAATATAACATATTTTTATCAATAATAGCGTTAGAATTCTTTTAGAAATTAAAAATATTTGATTGATGTAAGTCTTCATTTTCTGTAGTTTAACTTAAAATTTAAGTGCTGCTAGCTAGCTTGTAAGACTTGAAGCACATCCATATCGGGACCCCGGTAACTGGATATCTTAAAGATATGACTGCTGGCACCGTGCCGTTTGAATTGAAGCAGCTCCTTCTTAATTCTTAATTGCTCCACTTTTTTTAAAGTAGCGTATAATTCTCAAAATCTACCTCTTTTGTAATCTGAACTTCATTGGTTGTTGGTGATGAAACTGATCTCAGATGCGGACAAGGAGGTCTCGTTTTATTGCGACATGGAGCGGCTTGTTTTGGAGTGGGATTAATAAGGAATGCTTTTTTTCCTTTTTTGATACAAATACGAAGTGGTTTTCTTCTTCTTCTTCTTCTTCTTTTCCTTGTTTGATGAATATGGAGCGGTTGTTTACCAACGAGAAAAAAGCTATCTATCGACCTCCGACCTCCCATGGATGAGAGCCACGCCAAATTATCACATGCAAGGCTACGAAATGTCTCAATCCAACCTCATAAAAGCCTTTCCAAAATTTGGTCCTTTGTACGAAAAAATCGTATCCTATACTGTATAGACCACATAGCCGTGTATGCAACTAATTATAATCATCCATTTCAATTATAATCATCCATGTCTATAGTGGTATTTCCAGATGAATACTTAATTAATAAGATTGTATGGAATGAGTGGTTGTAATTCATAGAATGCACAGCTACATGGTCCATGTCATATAAAAGATATAATTTATCCTTCAAATAAATGATGATAGAGAGATCATGCATGCTGGTCATCATGAGTTGATGTCAGTATAGTCCAAGATACCCTTCAAAAAAATATATATTTTCTCAAAAAATGTTTAATCTAAATTTGTATGGACTATTAATTTATTTTACTACATCCAAGCTTTTTAAAAAGAGAAATGCTTGATATTGCCACATGCCTAATTGAGAATTTTCCAGGTTTAGCTAGCCAGAATCACATGAATATCACAAAGGCTTCCATGAAAAGTTAGATATATAGTCTATAAAAGCATTTAGTCATAAACAAAGGTCTCATCAATAACTGCTAAAATGATCTTGGCACCTCATCGCAGCTAAAGGATCTCATAGACATATTCTTTCACATAATTAAGTTTTATCTAGAGAGAATTAAAATATAATTTTAATATTTTATATTCAAGAAACCAGCAACTTGTGATTGAGAGTTTAGCATATATTTACCAATTTAGGAAAAAAAAATAGTAAATGACTACAAAACTAAGAACCCAAAATCACCTTCTCCACCCCTCCCAATAATAATAATAATAAAAAGCCTCCCGACCACCAAAAAAAAAAAAAAAAAAAAAGAGAGGAGCGCTCCCTCGAAAGATATATAGCGTCTCCATCAAAGTTCTTGCTGAAGTGTAGAGATTTCCAAATCAAAACGGTTGTAATGATTTAATGTTGTCGACTTAGTAGACAGTCTTAATAAAACAACAAAGTCTTCAGAGTTCATTCCATAATCATGTCCGACTTATTCTTGTTTTGGTCAAATCGACCTTGCAAGAAGGATGTCCTGGCTAAAATCATTGGACATCTTGGGAGGTAATCACACAGGGGTGACCGGATCTCGTCTCCACAACTTTCGGGAAAACAGCTAGATTTCAGGGCGGCCCACATGCACGGGGCGTTGCCCACCTTGTCGGCCGAAATAAAAGCTTAGAAACAATTCCCCCTACTTTTATCCCTTCTCCTATTCTATTCCCTCTCTCCCTTCCCGTCGATCCCCCAGTGCCCGTACCTAGATTTCTAATCCCCTTCCTCTCTCCATTCCAATTCCCGTATTCACTCTCCCTCCCTCCCCGGTCTCCCCCACCTTTAGTAATTCCTCTTATTTATCGCGCTCCAAATAATTGCAACTGGAATAACCGGGACAGTATAAGAGAGCGCACATCGGCGACGGTGGGATGTCTCCTGCTTCTGGGTACAAACAGCCTGCCCGAGAACTTCGTTGCACGTGCGAGGCCATGTGAACATCTGCATCACTGATTCACTTCCCAGCAGGGAATGGCAGCTCCTGCTCTCCAATCATTCCTTCATTGCTCTCGTTTTGCCGACGCCTTTGCTCCTTAAATCCCACTGGTGAAATTAGTCGTTATTCCTGAGGTATTCCTCAACGTGAAGAGAAGCAAAAGAGAGCTCCTTCAAAGGTATTATTAATTCTATGTCCTCATTAGTTCAAGAGGTTCAAGGTTGGATTTAGCTCTCTCTCTCTCTCTCCAAGTTTTCGCAACCTCCACTGCGGGCACACTGGTTCCTTAACTCACAAGTCCTAACTTATAGATTCTTTCGAGGAAAAAATATAGCTATTATATATATAATTCTTTCAGATATGTAGTTTGGTTTTCAAGATTTCTTGCGTTTGTGTTTGATGCTGAGATCAAGGTAAGGGAAATTTTCTTTTTGTGTTTTATTGCTGATTTGATTTTTTTGTTCTTTTCAACTTCCATATGTTTTGCTTTTAGATATAACTGGATCTTGGTGATTTCTCCACCGCCACTCGTTGAGATGCTTATCTTCTCCACCGGATGTATATTCCGCATTATTATTATTCAGTTTTTTTAATAAGAAAAGGATTTTGTTTCTATTATTACTTTTAGAGTTTAGGCATGGATTTAATATTTTGACAACCATGTCTCTATGCTATTTAGGGTTCCTTTCATCGTGTCAATCCTTCCTTTTCCTTTTTCTTTTTTAATGAAATATGGGGGAGGGGGAAAAACTCCCCTACCTATTATTAGATTAAAGGTAAGTACAGATTCTTAGCAATACATAATTTGCATCATACGATATTATAGAGTATTTGATGACTATCATCAAAAGATGGATAATAACAAATAAGATAACCTTACGTGTCATACATGACACATTTTATTTAATGATCGTTCATCTCCTAATAATAATCATCAAATATTTTATTGTACTCTGTGGTACTAACAATACACTTGAAAGTATTTTGGGTCATGCACCTTTTCGTTGTAGAGTTAGGTCAATTTTAAGATGGAGAAATTCAAGGGCATTCTTATCATAAAATTATTCAAATATCTATTAAGTTTCATAATTTTAAATGTAAAATTTTCTTCAACTTACAAATATCAATGTTACTAGTATTGTAGCCAAAGGTATTAATCAAAAAAGCAATAATCGAAAGACTGTTTCTTGCATACTTTTTTAATTTGCTTTCTTGCCATGGTGTTTGTGTTTCTCCTTAGTTTGCATTTCACCATCACTAAAGTGATAGCTACCTCTCAAATGGTATTAAATAATAGCACTACCCTCATCAATGAAGATGCAATTGACCTTTTCAAAAATCTCATTGAAGAAATTTCTGTTTAACGAATTTTGCATTATAATTAAAATCATACATTTAGGATTTTATTCTCATCCGGTTAGATAATGGTGGGTCCAGCAATAGTGATGTGCTAATAATAATCCAATGTATATGTTTCCTATGGATATATATGTAGATAGAAAAGGAATAATATTCAAATTAAGAAAAGGACAGTGGCTTTATCAATTCTATAGTCCATTGATAGACACCGATTGCATTCCCATGGGCTGTTTGGATGGCTAGTTGTGGAGATGGTCAAGCATCAAGCTCTAGAGCCTTGGAGGAGCCAAGAAGGGAACATGAGCTTTTTTGGGATTTGCTTCTCACCAGGTTCAAGGGATCCCACCATGTGGGCAAACTACATCTTTGCACGTTTCAATATAAATGTTGGCCGCTGCTTTAATTTACGTAGACATCCCTTCTAAGGTTTAGGGCAGCTAATATCATTTGTTGCATGTGTATGCCATGAATATTGGGTGATATCCACATTGGCTTGACCAATTAATTCTATAATATCATCACCTTGATGCTGTAATTGTATATCATAGTGGTGCACATGCTATGCCTTATAGTTATTTTTATCAAAAAAAAAGAAGAAGAAAACATTAATATTTTGAAAGATCATCTTCATAAATGAAAAGTGTGGATTTAATTGAAAAAGGTGATACATGGACTGCCTATCACCATTAAAGAAGGTTGAACTTGGGGTCTAATACCATTGATACATGGAGCAATTCATGCATCTACACATGGTTGAGTGATAACAAATGGAGGTAATAAGGCCCCATGGGAGCGAGATAACTGATGTGCTTTGCTAAGTGTACAATTTATAGTCTGAAAGGTTCACTTGTCCGAGTTATGTTATGGATCCATTCAAGAATAGGCAATCATGAATGTTTATAGGCATTTTAATATATAAATTGGTGTGAATGATGGATTTTTTGGGTGTAAGTGGAAAAAAAAATGCAATGCTTTGAGCAGTGCTGGTACATGTATGACGTATACTTAGAATACTAAAGTTGCATGCTTGTGCCTTCCATCTACATGAATATCACACTATTCTAGGTTGCAACATTGCTTCTTGGATTAATATGAAATCACACCACTTCCAAATTGTCATGTTATTCTTATCTTTGAGAACTACAAGCAAGATTTACAACTTTTACTTGGATCAACATCTAATGGATAAATATAAATCGCATGTGAGGGGTCATGCAGAAACATTTTAGTTTTTTTTTTTCTTTAAACAGAGCCATTCCCTTCAACAAGGACATTAGCAAGTCAAAAGATGCTAGTTAGCTTTCTAATCAGTCTACTAGTAGCTGCATTTCTAAACATGGGAGGATTTAAGTGTGAATACTACGGCCGACTGTGTAACCTTTTTGGTAGCTAAATGTACTGGGATGTTAGATAAGATATATATATCCTAGTGCTGTCCCGTTCTAATTTGAAAATATTTTGCTTTTTGATTTTATTGGATACATACGTACTATAAAATTATATGATCCATTCATTGCCCCCCTCCCACAAAAAAAAAAAAAAAAGAAAAAAAGAAAAAAAAGAAAAAACTGGATGTTACCCAAAAGATCTAATTTCTTGCCGAGCTTTAGTTAAAGTATTAAAAATATTGAACTAAAATAAAATCAAACAAAAAATTTAGAAGAAATTCCGACCTTTTGAGATAATTCATCTTTTTTCGAGTTAGTTTAATATTGTTGAATTGGCCTCATCAATCATATGAGAAAAGAGTACAGAGTTATTAAATTTATTTTCTATATAATTTTAATCTCTAAATTAAGATTATATTTTGATTATAAAAAATTAAAAATAAATTTTTATCTATATTTTCAACTTAAAAATAACTACTCACTTGAGTTTCAAATAAAAGTAGCTAACCATTTAAAAATAAATTAAAAGTAACTATCCATTTTGGTTGACTCTTATACCGTTATATCTTTTAAAATACTGTAGTATTGTATTATCATAATATAGTATTCATTTACAATAAGATAATATTATATTATATTAGTATCATATTCTTTTATAATAATACAGTATTGTTTTATTGTACTATATCAATATAGTATTCTTTTATAATAAGATAGTATTATATTTTTATGATATAATATTTTTTTATTATAGTATTACTTTACAATAATATAGTGTTATTTTATAATAGTGTAGTATAATTTTATAATAATATAGTATTACGTTATAATAATATAGTGTTATTTTATAAGTAAAGATAATTGGATCATTTTATTCTTATTTAAATAGTTATTTTAAGTTATGTTTAAAATAATAAATTGATTTTACTTGAAATTTAAGTGGATAGTTATTTTTTAAGTTTAAATTCAGATGGATTGTCTTCTTTAATTTATCCTTTTGATTATTATGCTACCACTAGTTAACTCTAAGGTGACGTCATATGGATAATATTTTATTATTTTAAATGCGCAGGGATGGAAGATCGCCCCTCCTATAAATCCTCGTCACTGCTCCCCCAGCTTCCCCGGGACTCCCGGGGCTCGCTCGAGGTCTTTAACCCCTCCAACTTCTCCGACCGCCCCCACTCCGACGCCCAGTACCAGTCCACACTCTCGCCCCCCTTCTCCTCTTCGCAGCCCCCCTCCGCCTCTGGACCCCCCGAAGATGACCTCACCCTACCATGGCTTGCCCTCCCCAAACCCTCCCCGCCGCTTGCCCGCTCCCTCTCCGAGACTATGTCCACGTCCAAGAAAGCCTCCACCTCCACTTCCGACGTCGACGCTGCGGCCCAGCGGGCGGCGGAGTGGGGTCTGGTCCTCAAGACCGACGAGGAGACCGGGAGGCCGCAGGGCGTCGGGGTGCGGCGGTCCGGGGACGAGATGGGGAAGGGCGGCCGGAGGGACTCCGGGAAGTCGCAACAGAGCTCCGAGGACTCCGACGTGGTCGGCGGGAAAGAGAAGGGATGGATGCCTAGGGTTTCGGAGGAGCTCCGGGATGCACTGTCGGCATTCCAGCAGACATTCGTGGTCTCGGACGCGACGAAGCCGGACCATCCGATCATGTACGCCAGCGCCGGGTTCTTCAAAATGACGGGCTACCTCGCCAAGGAGGTCATCGGCAGGAACTGGTACGCGCTCTTTCTTTGCCAACCGCTCTTGATCTTCCTTTCAGATCCTTCTAGTGTAGATTTTCGCCTTTCTATCTAATATAATCTTTTTCATTTTTGGTATTATCTTGGCTTTCTTTCTAATATGATGTTGGATTTTCTTTTCTGTATAGTTTAGGTTTCTTTCTAAGCCATTCAAGCATGATCAAATCAGTCGTGAAACATTAGAAGCAAAATTACCTGTCAAAGATGCAAGAAAATCAGTCGTGGGTGATTTATCTTTCTTTTATTGTTACCATTCGTCTAAGGTGTGCATGGACATTACTATGCAATGTGGACTTCATAGGAAATAATGTCACTAGTTTCATATAAGATTCTTGCACACCATGAGAATGGGAGGACTTATCGGTGATGATTAGACAAAACATATTTGGTAATGGATAAGCATATTTGAGAGTAGATGTTTATAAAGCTGGTGGTATAAGTTGATGCATTCGGATCCTCAATGAGGTGAGGCATAAACTTTGAAGAGTATCATGTAAAATTTTTTTATTTTTCAAAGAGATTTAGAAGGGTAGGACAACATATAAATAATGCGAAAACAAGACAAGGTTAAATGTGGTAGTTTTGTCAGGACTTCGTTATAAAATCTGCATGCATCACAAGTTCCACATTGCAAACGCCAAATGCACACATAACTTAATAATAACAGAACTCCATATATTGAAAATGTAAGTTACTTTGCCTCCGACAAAGACCATCCGTTAGTGGCTCATGGTCTGTAATTTTTTTTCCAGTCTGTGAATTTTACAATGTATACGTCAGAGGTATTTAAACTAACCTTTGTTTGCGAGACAATAAGTGGAAAGTGGAAGCACATTAAAATGATTTTAATTCTGTTTTTGTTCTACAATTCGACATTCACATTTGTGTTTCTATCTATCTTACCTTTCCAGCCGGTTCCTACAAGGTGCTGGAACTGATCCAGCTGAGATTGCAAAGATAAGAGAAGCACTGGCAACAGGAACAAATTATTGTGGTCGCATATTGAATTACAAGAAGGATGGGACTCCCTTCTGGAATCTCTTAACAATTGCACCTATCAAAGATGAAGAAGGAAATGTCCTCAAGTTCATTGGGTAAGTTATTGCTGAAATAATGAGCATGATGCTTTAAACCGTTTTATTTTGTTTATTGTGTAAAAAGCTGATGGTGTTTTTCATTCTGAATGAACCATTTCATTGGACACTCGTGCATTATCTAGCATTGTCTTTGAAATTTGACATTGTTCTTGCATGGTACTGATGCTTTGATCTACCTGCCTGATTAGAATCAAATTCCAGAATATTATTTATGTGTTTTCATGCAGGATGCAAGTGGAGGTGAGCAAGTACACTGAAGGTTCTAAGGATAAGATGATCCGTCCCAATGGATTGCCAGAGTCTTTGATTAGATATGATGGTATTGTGTGATTCTGTCTTGATCTGTTACATTGTCATGTTAATGTGAAGCACTTTATATACCCGTATACTTTAAAAGACAAGTAACTTCGTGAATATTTTTAATAGCAAGGTGGTTTTCTAATATATAAGAAACCTGCAGCTAGGCAAAAAGAAAATGCTCGTGGTTCACTCTCTGACCTTGTGGTAGCTGTAAAGAATCCCCATGCACTTTCAGAATTGGCAAGCCTCCCTTTCAAAAGGAAATCTGAAGGTGATAGAGAACTGTTCAAACATGAAGTTCCTGGAAGGAGAGACTCAGAAAATGGCACTCCAGGAAGGCGTAATTCACATGGCACAAGCAGTTCAATGCAGAGGATTGTTGAGCTGCCTGAAGGAGGGAATAAACCGAGAAGTTCCGGTCTACGTTCCTTCATGGGGTAGGCTTTATGTTATTACAATGATCATATCTGTGATCCATGTTGCTTATTGTCATTCTTAAGTATCTTCGTCATCTGGGAATTAGCTTTACTGCACGTAAGCTTTCTGCATACATGCTATGTGAATTTGTATTTTCTTGTGGAACTGTGAGTTTCACCTTTTGGCAAATATGTTGTGAACCATAGCCAGTCTGCTACTGCTGATACGCATTGGCATTTGTTATCAACTTTTGAGGCGACACCTGTTTCTGCAGAGGATGCTAATCTCCGTAGTTTTATTAAATTTGTTAAAAAAGTTGTCCTGGCAAGCAGACAGAGTAATGTTTTAGCTCTCATTCTTTATACATATCTTTATGCATAATTCATGGTTTCCTTCTATGTGTATCTTGTATTCAGGCAGGAAAAATGAAGTTGAGTTTTTAGCTTCCCTAATCATCTAGCTATGTATATCTATCTTATGTAGTAATTGCCAATATCTATTGGGAGAGTAGGGAAAATGAAAGAAATAAAACAGATCAACTTTTATGAACCCATTGGCTGTCTTACTATTTCCTAGTTCTTTCTGAATTGCAGGCTTATTGGTTTAGGCCATTCAAATGTGGAAAAGCATGAGTTGGAAGTTCCAATGGAGGAAGACCCTTTACTGGAAAGTGATGATGAAAGACCTGAGAGTTTTGATGATGACGTCAGGAGAAAAGAAATGAGAAGGGGTATTGATTTAGCTACAACACTTGAACGCATCGAAAAGAATTTTGTCATTACCGATCCAAGGCTTCCAGACAACCCCATTGTGAGATTAAGTCTTCAAACTCTTGTTTCCTATTTCTCCAGTTCCCATGCGTACACTAATTATATTCGTGATTATAAAAGAATACTAGAAGATGCTAATTTATAGTGTTGCTGATTATGTTTTCAGATATTTGCATCGGATAGTTTTCTGGAACTGACTGAATATAGTCGTGAAGAGATACTGGGAAGAAACTGCAGGTGCATTTTAGAATCTGTATATGCTCTCCCGTACCAAATGTTCTGCCTCTGGAGTAACCTACTTTTGGATCCTGGTTCTGTTCCAAGAAGTATTTATGCACATCTGTTATAAAACCATCAATTTACTATACTATATTATACTCTTTCATAGTTAAAAGCTACAATTATGCTGAGAAAGTAGAATCATTATTTCGTAGTTTTTGTAGCAGCCTTGCAGGTTTGCTTTTCCCTGCCAGAGCATTAGTTTCCTCATACAGCTTGCAGACTTTTTCAATTATGTAAAAATATCTGAGAGAATGGATACCAAAGTATTAGTTGCATTCAGTTGCAGCTGTCCTTTACCTATTTGGGAACCAAGGAGCTTATGTTATAGCCGAATGACCTCGGAAAATACAAATTCAAAGACAGTGAAGAGTAATATTCATAAAAATAAATTGATTTATGTTGTTTTGATATCATTGTTACTTTTACTATCTGCAATGGCACATTTGGACCGGTAGATACTTTAATATTTTTTTATTATCAGCCTATTTAATATCACAAGCTACTTTTTCTGATCCAGGATAAAGTTTTTAAAATTTTCTTCACCTGATTGCTTTTAAACTGTTGTTTTTTCCTGGGCAACTTTCAGATTTCTCCAGGGCCCTGAAACAGATCCAGCGACTGTTAGAAAAATAAGAGAAGCTATAGATAGCCAGACAGATGTGACTGTGCAGTTGATCAATTACACAAAAAGTGGTATGCTTATTTTTCTTTTATGATGTGAAGCATGAGGATCAATCTTGACTCTGACACTAATGATTGCATAGAGTTGAATGCAGATGCCTTTTTTTAAGTGAAAAAGGAAAGAGCCCGGGCTATCCCTACATTTTCTTTTTATGCAGTTCCATGCATTTCAACTTCTTGTTTTTTCACTCACACCGTTAATCATATATTAGAGAGGAGTACCTGTAGTTGCATTATGTATAAACTATATCGTATATTCATCATAAGGTGAGGGCTATGGTTTCTGGACATCTATTTACTATGAATACTGCTTCTCAAAGTGACTGACTGGCTTCATTACATAATTGCAATATTCTGAAGCTTTTTCAAGTTAGATGATTTCAGAGGTAGAAATTATTTCTCCAGACTCTTCATTGTAGCTGTAGAGACGTGATTGGAAAGAATGGATAATCTTTGCCATTAACTATCAGCATCACTTGATCTCTATGTGGTGCCACCTTCATTAGCCTTTACTAGGATCACTGTCAAGAAATGAAAACTTCATTACTACAGTTCAAAGTAGTGGTTGAAACATGATTAAGTCATGGTTGTTTAATTTCCTGTTTTCTGAACATTCCAGATCATAGTTCTATATCAATAATTGAGGATCAAGTAACCTTTACTGCTCAATCTTCCCTCTAGCAATGAATAGTGACTGTCTATTACTTGTATGCAGGTCCTTTACAAGAGCCACATACTTTGACTTTTGCATTATATTTGATGTTTTGAATTTAAATTTAACTATCTAGACTCTAGAGTCTACTATAGCCCTTCAGACTCTTTTTTCTCTCTCCTTTGCGTGCATTTGCAATTTTGCATGGAGTTTTGCTGCTTTGCCATCCTTGTTCAACATTTACGCATCTCCCAACCTCTTTAAACTTGTAGGAGTTCTTGAATTTGTTTCGTGAATGTTCTCCAGATTTGGAGGTGCCAATTGTAAAACTCTTTGTTCATGGTTGGTTCATTGCATCTTGTCATTAGACTCCATTGAGTTATTTAGGAGCCTAGAGCATATTTGGAAAACTCTGTACCTTCTCTTCTCTATATTTGAATCTTGGAAAAATTCTTTAATTGAACTGCAAAAATTGCTCGTTTGGCCGTTGAAAATTTTGTTTCACCCTTTGCTCTTCCTCATGATATGTTGTACAATTCATTATGTTGTCTGGCAATGCTCAGTTTGATCTCACGGCTTCACAGGTTATTGCTTGTGACAGCCTGTGCTTTATTGACAATGATCTTGTTGATTCAAGTAATTGAGTTATGTGTTGACAGCTGAATGTTGCTCATTTAGGTCTGAGACTTTGATGATGTTGCATATGCATGGTGCACAAACTTGAGTCAGGTATGGCCCTTATGGATTCCCTTGGGCCCAGAAGTGCATTATGCCACTTCATCCAGGCCAACTTGGCCCCTTAAGCTTAAAAAACTGATGATGATGCAACTTAAGCAAACTGAATAATATGCAGTACTGGCGTACTGGCATGAATCAGGTATATATCAGCATTATGTGACTACAATATAAATACAATATTTAAACAATTGATCGGATGTGACAAATTCATATGAGTTGTCCAGAGTGGGTAACTTTAAAATATTTTATTATTGTCATATATCTTGTCCCCTTTTGGATTTTCAAACCCTTGACCCTCTGTATCTTCCTATCATTGTCTTCACCAATGTCATAAACTCATGCTTGAAACAAGTCAATCTGTTTTGTACTTGTAATCTTTCTGGAAATAATAAATTTTCTATATGTCAAACCTCTTTGTCTGAATTGCTGTGATCTGTCAAAGAACGATGATAAAAAGTAGACATAATGGCCCTCTTTTACATTTGGCTTCGTTAGAAACAGACACCTTACATCCTCACGTTGCCCGTCTCTTCAAAGCATCATGCCGAATTGTCATGAATATAGCGATGAATTCCATTCACCATGAAGCAATTGAAACAATTATTCCTCTCCATGTGAAGCAATGAGGATTCTCCACCGAAAAGCTTCATCCCGGCTTAGTGAACCTCAATCCTCATAAATTTCACTGAAAGATCACATGAATGATTATCTTGATCAGTCTCGTTACCCTACAGAACAACCAATCTGAAATTTTGATTTAGAGGAATGTGATGTGTTTAATTTCCCTACATAAGTCCCCAAAAATGCTCCATCAATAATATAGTCTACATCAGATTCTCGATGTTTTATCTTTTGGTTCGACTGGTGCTTCTATTGTCCTGCATTTCCATGTCTGTCTCTGAGGATCAATTGATTTATCCCCATCTTGATGCATTTTAGCGTTCACTAGTAAGCTAATGTTATTTATTTATTCATTTTCCGTTTTTATGCTTTTGAGTCTGAATACCTTTTTAGTCTTTGGGTAACACTATGCAAAACAGATGAAACAGCTGCTGCAAATTCTAGATAAAATGAATACTACACTGCAGTTTGTCCTTAGTTGCCATTCGGTTTGTTATTCTTTCAAAGAACTCATCTTTAGCTCTCGCCCCTGCTTCCGAATCATCTCATTCCTTTGCTTATGCTGCTTCCCTGGCTACAACATCTAAAGAGCAAGTATCTGCCCTAAGACTGCTTCTATGTCTACTGCTACTCTTACTCCAGATCAGTCCTACCTCTTTGCATGCTTATCACACTCATCCCTTGCTTGTTTGGTCATAGGTCTTACAGTAAGTAGGGCTCGTTAAGTGTTATAGGTAAAGTAGTCTTGCCGTGTCTTTGTCTCTAGCCATTTCCCGCATAGGAAAGAGCTTCAGCCAAGTTCGTCAGGAGTCACCATTAATAGTTATAAATGGTGACAATACCTTTAGTAATCTATGCACTACTTTTACAATATGACATTAATTTTTGTTTTTTGTTTGTCTCAGGGAAGAAATTCTGGAATCTTTTTCATTTGCAACCAATGCGTGACCAGAAGGTACCAAGTAATGTTGTTCTCTTGGTTCGCAAGTTCCCTCCTCATTCAATGTGCTTTTGTTTATTGCTTCATACTTCGTATAATACTCTCAAACAGGGGGAAGTTCAGTACTTTATTGGGGTTCAGTTGGATGGTAGCGACTATGTTGAACCACTTCAGAACTGTATACCAGAGGCTACTGCAAAAGAAAATGCAAAGCTGGTCTGTGATCTCTTGCACTTGCAGGGTCATTCTAAAGTGTCTTCCAAAAGAGAGTCCAAAACAGTTTCATTTCTGAAAATTATTGCCTACTTAGAGATATAAAAGTATTCATGTCACACAGGATGAATCAATAAGCACAGACTAGATTGCCTTTCGTAGCTTTTTCACTTTTCCTGGACCTCATGTTCAAATTCTACTTTGATAAAATTGGCTTCTGCATGATACTTTTCAAGGTATCAAGTGAAAGAAGGGACACTGGAAATGTGCATATTTTCTTGTGGTGCAATCATTTAACTTTGAAATGATTTTTAGGAGTGTTTTGTGTATCTGTTTTGCAACTACAAAAAGAATTTAAAGTTGTTTTCTTTTGGCAATGAAGTTGTCCACTAGAAGTTATCTTGCTTTGGTTGTCAATATATGTTGTTAGTGGACGATTTGCTATTAATTTTTGACTCTCCTTATAAGATACTATAAGTTGTTTTTCTCCCATTCTGTTGAATGCCATAATTTGCAGTTTCGCTACCTTGGACATTTCAGGTGAAGGAAACTGCAGATGATGTTGATGAAGCTGTGAGAGAACTTCCAGATGGTAATTTGGTAAGCTCCAGATAATCTATATCTATTTGATTAAATTATTGTCTTTAATTCTGAGGTATGAATACTTACATATTATGTATAGAAACCTGAAGATCTATGGGCAAATCACTCAAAGGTTGTCCTGCCAAAGCCTCATGGAAGAGAGAATTCATCATGGAAGGCCATCCAGAAAGTATGACATACTTGAAACTTCAATACATCAGTATCAGCTTAGTGTTTTGGTTAACAAAGCCTATATTCTTGGTGTTCAAGAAATTATGCTTTTATGAAAGAAAATGATATATATTGAATACATGGAACAACTCGATGTAATTGTAACTCTGAAAAAAAGAATATAAACATATTGTGTTTCTGCAGAAGACAATGGTATTTTCTTTGAAATGTACACATGTAGCATTGTGTGACGTACATGAGTAATATACTTAAAAACCTGCTTTTACATTGTATGAAGAAAGGCTTTATGGTATTATTTGCTATTTCTCTACAGTAAGGAATATCTTTTTATTTCCTCATTACTGAAACCCTTCCTGTTGACCATAAAGGGTCGATGCTGATAAAATATTTGCACAAGTAAAGATACATGCTTTGGATGTGGCACTGTCTCTTCACTACTTAGTTCCAGTTATAACTAGCTAGGTGGACTCCACTAATTTAACAAACCTGTTGACACTAGATCTTGCAAATTGTAGTCAACATATTTCTAAACATACAGGTAAGTATATAATCCTTATCCTCCATTAGCATTATCTGATATGCCAAAGTCTTGTACAGTTGTACCGGTTAAATCATGTAGAAAAATAATTCCTGATAAACATATAATCCATTGCCTTCCTTCTGTTCTGATATATGGTGCTTGATAAAATTACATTTAAAGCATTGAGTTGTCATTGTTTTTGCTTCTTTTGTATTGTGTTAACCTTCTACTTTGAAACATGTGCACTTCAGATGATTAATCATTGTTTTGATTTTCCATCTCCGGGATTCTGTGTGGACATTGTTAATGCTTCTTGACTGCAATAAAATAATTGGATGGTGTATCTATGTTCCGGCTGGAGTTGCAGATTTATTATCTTAATCCTTTGAATGCTTAAGAACTTTACTATGGTGCAAGTCATTAGCAGATTATTCTGCAGGTTCTAGAGAGTGGGGAAAAGATAGGTTTGAAGCATTTTAGGCCGGTTAAACCCTTGGGGTCTGGTGATACTGGCAGGTAATGATATTTTCTTTTATATATATATATATTTCAGAATATTTGTTAACACTTAGACATTACGAGTTAATGTATATCAATAGTGTTCTTCATTTTTCCCTTTCACAAAGCCTATTGTTGAAACACTATGGTTACTTTGCCTCGTTGGATATCATTATCAATGAGTTGATTTAATGTTTGCTAGGTAATTTTAGAATAGCTAGAGACCTACAGTTTTCCGGCCTACCTGAAAAATTACAAAATTTACGTCTCATACTAATCAAGGGAACTAGGTATTCTAATGCCACATGACCTTGTGATTAAAGGACATGCAGTAGTTTACCTTATTTGCTTGGCTGTGCCTTTTCAGACTCTAGCTTAAAACAATCATTATGATCTCATTAAGTCAAGCAATTAACTTATTCACTTCTATATGGTAGCGTGCACTTGGTGGAGTTATTGGAAACAGGAGAATATTTTGCAATGAAGAGTATGGATAAAAATGCCATGCTTAATCGCAACAAGGTATGAAGATGGCTTCCTGTTTTAGAGTGTATTATCTCTGGAGAATACTGAATAGTCTGCAGTGTTATGATCATTTTAATCTTATGATCCATTATCACCAATTTAATTTCGATACATGCCCCTATTATTTGGACTTGGAAGGAACAAGCTTGTCCAACAGTTGAAGTCCTGTTTTTTTGCTGTATAGATTTCGTTAATGTTATGGGAGGGTCCTGCATGCTCTTGCTTATTCTGCAGGTTCCCACAGATGGTTTTTGCTTTCCACATCTATCTCCCTCCCTCTTCATCTATCTCCCTCCCTATTATTTGGTTGGTAGTCAAGCAACTAATCCTTTAATGCTCGACTTTTGACTTACGAATTTTAATTGGATGAGCAAGTGCCTTTTTTAATATAATTTTGAAAATTTTTGCCCTTTTTAATTATAATTTGAAACTTTTAGTTAAGTGGGGAGATAGTTGATGTTTTTATTGTTTAATTCAAAATTTTAATATGTATAATTTTAGTTTTGTCCACCATTTGTGAGTTTGGAAGTGCCGTTTGAGTTATGTTGCATTTCACCGTTGGAAGATTGCCAAGGTTGCAACTTTCAAAGACTGTCCACATTGGAACTCATGGATGGTTCCACAGACACTTCCCTTCATAACTCATTTGAGTTGAATAGTTATTCTACTGCAGTCTTTTGGGATGTGTCTACTGAATCAATAGTGCCAACCCCCCCCTTTTATATCTTTTCCTTTCACCTTTTCATTGCCCATACAAGGGGTGTGGATGCTGGTCAAGGGACATATAATACATATTGTATTTACATATGTATATCTTTGTGTTTTGCATCTACTAAGAGAGATTTGAGATGACATAAGTCATGATGCACTTTTTTCTGTTATATGAACCATCAATCTTTTGCTTCAGGTGCATAGAGCTTGTGCAGAAAGAGACATTCTTGATATGTTGGATCATCCTTTCCTTCCTACATTATATGCATCATTTCAGGTCTGTTACTACAATATTTATTGTTAGTAAATCTTCAAAATTTATTTTTTTAAAAAAATTGTTGGACCTTTATTCATTATTATGTCCTTGAGATTAAAGTACAACTGACTGCTGTTAATATCAAAATTAAGACTGTAAACTGAGGATCAATTATGGGAATGCTCCAGCAATGCAATGGATTTATTGTAGTATGCGGTAACCCAAATATATGCATGTTATAGGCCGTATTGGCACACCTATCATATGATACAGTTGTGTTGAATGTACTTGGAGAAGATGTACCATGTATAAAATGCTATAAAACATTTTGTACTTGGATATACATACAAAAAGAGCACCAACGACTGATAGTCGCTTAAAAGGATTGTTGAAAATGAGCAAAAAGACACATAATAATTGGAGAGAGGAGCACCAACTAGTTGGATCTAGGGGTGAAATGCATGCCCATTCTTGGACCAAGTGATGATTTGTTAGAAACATGGTTTGTTGTACTGACCTGTACTACTTCTCATATTGGGCATACTATATCGTACTGATAAGGTATCAGTACAATACTAATTTTTGATATGGCAAATGGGTCGCACAGGTCCGAACTAAGCGGAACTGCCCTGTGCCACCCAGTTTCATATTTTTGGAGGCGTACCATGATTGGGTGAGAGAAAAGGGTCTCTTAACCAGTTCGTACAATGTACATACCATACTACACCATGCCATATGTTAAGGTGCTAGCATGGTAGCCAGTACCAGTACAATAAACTTTGGAGACTCGGGAGGATGACATGCGACATTGCCATGAGGCTATCCCGAGCAGGTCTCAGGTCATGCAGGACAGAGATGGGATCGAGCAGTATGGCTCGACTCCCATGTTTGTCCATTCATGAGTAGCAGGCGCATACCCCAGGACATGGGGATGAGAAGATCTAAAAGCTCTCAAAGTCATCTAGAGGTCGAATGTCGAGTCAAGATGGAGATTGTTGAGTTTTGGTGCGTCGAATTTGACCCATAGCAGCAGAAAAGCTCAAAACAGAGAAATCTAAATGTGAAGAGCCCATGAAATGTGGTCCAGTGGGGCCTGCTGCGCATCCTGGGGGCCTATAGCATGCGACTGCAACGCGTGGGTGCGCGGACGCGCGGCGTAGGACGCGCGCGGGCGTGCGGTCCAGGCGCGCGCCCACATGGTGTGGCCTTGTGCACGGGAGTTTGGTGTGGTCTATTGTAGACCGCATGAGATGTCGCACGGCGAGCTCTGTGCGATTGGATGGCTGAGGCGCAATCGGGGTGGTGTTTTGCATGATTAAGCGGTCATGGGAGCTCGTGATCGTGATCAGACAGCGAGCAAAGGTGCACGATGTGATCGAACGACTGATGTGCACGATCGGATGGCTCATGTGGCTCTGCGGGCATGATCGGATGGTCAGAGATGATGAGTCTTGATGAAATTATGATTTCGATCCGGACTGGATTTTGGGCCTATAAAAGAGGTTTGAAAGGCTGTGGAGTAGAAGGGGAAGCAGCTTGGCATGAGCAGCTGCAGAGGCAGTCAAGAGTGTCCTGGAATGGTCGTGGGAATGACCGTGAGTGTAGGAACGTAGGCTGAGGCATGATGTACCGGCTGAGAGCATCATAGGAAGCATCCAGAGGCGTCAAGGATCCTGGCACGACAGGCCTGTGAGAGGATCTTTTTGGGGAATTTTGTGAGAGCTTTTGTGAGGATTGTGCTTCTTGTTGAGAGAGAGGTTGGTGTATGAGAGTTGAGAGTGTGTGATTTCCTCTTATTCTTGTTATTTTCTCTCATAGTGAAGTTTGTGTGCCCCGTGAAGGTAAGCCTTGGGCTGATCCATGTTTTTGATTGTGTTCTTTATTTTATCTCTTCTTTTTTTTTGTTGCGGTGTCGACATCGTCACCGACATTGAGATCCTGGGTGGGGGGATCCGTATTCCACACTCGTGAGAGATCTTTTCCCCAACAATTGGTATCAGAGCTGCAACAGACCTATATAATATAGGAGAAGTCTACTTTGTATTAATATGATTAATTTCTCAAGAAATTTGATATCAAAAGATGTGTAATACTTACTCACTTATCTGCTTTAAATTGGCTAGTCTTTTTCCCATCTTGATTAGTTAAAGTATTTTCAATCACCATAACTAGATTACCAGTCTCACTATTGTTTTTATGTGCACTATGATTCAAACAGTTTGTAAATCTTTTATTAAATGAACTCTTGTACTCTAAATAAACCTTACATGTAATGGTTTTCATATAATTCCATTCATACTTGTATATCTTTTATCTATCTTGTTGTTCAGCATTTTTTGAACGATCTCATGCATTCTTTCCTTCGTTCGTTCTTTAGTTCTGTTAAACTGCCATCTGCTGGTTGTTTCTGATAATATATGTCCAAAACTTGCGTATAGAAATTGTGTAAGTAATTTTGATTAGTATTTTGCAGACCAAAACACATATCTGCCTTATAATGGACTACTGCCCTGGTGGAGAGCTCTTTCTACTACTAGACAGGCAACCTCTGAAGGTCCTCAAGGAAGATGCTGTTAGGTAATTTTTTTCCTGCTGAACATGAGCATGTGATATTTGTTTAGGCATATTAGTGCTTATTTCGCAGAAGCTATAAGATAAAAGAAAGTCTGAAAGCATGGATAGGATTTTCATTTATACGAGGTGACAATTTATAGCCACTTATACAGACTGAATTTTTACCAGTATTCTTGAGCCATTGAGTTTAGATCAGTCTGTCACAGCCATGGTGATCATAGACTCATTCCCAAAGAAGATTTAGATACTTCAAAGTTACCTACCATTGCCAGGCTAACATTCACTATGTATTACATAACCTACCGCTTTTTTCATTTTTTTTGTTCATAGACAAGGCAACTATTCTTGCTTCTCTTTATCAACTCTTTTACAGCCTATTTGGATATATAGTCCATATCAAACCAATACCATTGCAGCCCAAATTTTGTGGGAGGGGATGAGTTTTCCCTCCTTCTTGTGGACCCATGTTCGCCATCTCGGCACTGCACTGCGTACAGGTGTGCAGAGTTGGTACATCTGGTATAGAGGCCGGTTTGGTGTATTCAGACTCAAGTGTGCCTTCTGTATTGAGTGTCGGTATGGTACAGGTATGGGTGGTATAAGCCAGTATGACAAACCTGGCCATAAACCAACTGGCCGACAATCTTGGATTTAGGTTAGGACTTGGGCGGGCCCTAAGAAGACCGCGGACTAGACAGGCCCACAAGCTTGCTTCCCGCAGGATATTTTTGCAAGTATATCCAAACATACCCTTAATAGGAAAATATTCTAATATGTGCCTGAGAGAGCATGCCTCTGATTTTTCTAGTTCATGACATGTCATAGTTCTATTAGTTTTACCTGTCATGGACTTGTGAAAATAAGACAGAATGCTTTTTTTTTTTTTATGAATCCTTTTGTTCATTGTTTCTTCTCTGAGTGAGAAGAAATAAACTTCATCGTTCATGTAGACAACCCTGTATTATGTACCATAGAAGTTCTGTACAGTAGAATACTATACAAATATAATTATCAGGCTTCTCTCTTCTTGCCTTTGAAACCAGTATGGCTACAAATATACATACTATCAGATATAGCTTTTTTTTTTAAAAACAAAAAAAAAAAAAATCAAGAAACACTTCAGTTACCTATGAATGATAATAATACTGAGTACTTGAATGCAGATTCTATGCTGCAGAAGTTATTGTAGCTCTGGAGTACCTTCACTGTCAAGGTAAGGACTAAGGAGTTATTGCCTAGAAACTTTCTGTTATATTCCATTAAGCAGAAAATGCATCCCAATATGAATTAGAATATTTAAATGTTTAAGTCCTAAATTTGTCTATATTTGTTCTGATTAGTCCATTAAATTGTAACCTCTGCCACTTCTATACTTTATTCATCCTCATTCACTGTCAATGAATGCTTGAATTGTGTATTCCAATTTTTTTTCATCTTTCTCAGTTAACATGTCTAATCAGTTGAAAATATTTAAAAAGAAAAGGAAAATACACTTGCTTTCCTATCAAATGCACAGAAACACCTGATGTTTGATTAGCAATTCTACAATGCATATTCCAGAGACTGGAGAAGACGGCTAGTTTCTAGCATTGTGGTTAGAAGCAGTATGAGCAAATTTTAGTGATATGCAAGATAAACTATAATTCCAACCTCTACATCCTGAAAACAATCGAGCATTATGTTTCTTAAATGAACTACTTTCCATATTTTTCAACACAAACCTATTAGATTTTTTTTTTCTCCCAATGCATTAAGGTGTTATCCTAATTTATTTGAACTCTAAGTCCTTTACCAACAAGCCTGGTTTCATCTTTGGACAAGACCAATAGAATCAAGGTCTGATCTACCAAAGTCTGAGAAACTTATTCAATTTACCTGACGTCAAACCTTGGAATTGCTATGAAATTCTCAAGCAAGGCAACTATGGTCAAGAGCAGAACGTTAATTGGCTGGCATAACGAACGACTATATTGCTTGCACGGTCATAGCAGTCAGTTAAAGAAGCATTAATCTTTTAACCAGAAATTGTCCAGAAATCTTCTTAGCATGTTAAACAACTGCACTGTTCTGCTTGCTTTTTGTGATTCATTTCATTTCTTCATGAAATTAATTGGTGGGTTTACTTTACCCCATATTTCTCTCTCAAAATAGAACAGTGCATTAAACAACCGACTCTTGTAAATAAGTTCCTCTAATTTGTAGGGTTCAGTAGCATCATCAACATTTTGACATTGCAACAAAATTAACCAAAAACTGAATGTATAAAATGCCCTTTTGTTTTCTCCATTATGCATGAAGCCAACAGATATGCTAAATGGGATGAGGAAAACTACCTTTGTTTATAAATTTGTAGATATCAATGTGCAACAATGCTGTCATAATTTCTATTATTTTGGAGTAGGCATGATATTGTGACATATTAGTCAAAAACTTAAAATATGATATTCTAAACTTAAGATAACTAGGATGGAAAATACTCATACTTTATCACTTAGTTATTTACCATGTTACATTAATTTAATCATTTTAGAATTAGAAACTTGTAGAATAAATTGTTGCAACAATCATCTTTATAAGTCCTGAAGCCTTGACTTACAGTAAACTTCATCATTGTTTTGATGGTTGAGACTGGCTGGTTGTCCTATTGGTACTTTTTCTTTCACATAAAATTTGAAATTTTTGGTGCATAGCAGTGCTTTATGCTGATGGTTGTTATAAAGGTGTATAAAATGTGCTACTTGAAGTTAACATTTAATTTACTTGTTAATGAAGCATGTAAATTACATGGTTACAAAATAAATTCAGCTTCTATCATGTGATGTTATGTTGTGATTCAAGTGAGGGCGTAATTAAGTTGAGTTGGTTCGAGTGTAAAACTATGACCAGAAGGTGTTCAATATCTTATTGTGCTAGGTTGCTCTTCTTTTCTTAACAATATACTTCTTCCTAGAATAACTATGACTTCGTTATAGTTATACAGATAGTTTAATTTGAATATATAGCTGATTGACCAGGTAAGAACCTTTCACCAAATTTATGTGGGGCCTGGTGATATTTTCTGACAGTACAGGTGTTTGCTTGCTGTAGGTATAATTTATCGAGATCTAAAGCCAGAAAATATCTTGCTTCAGAGGGATGGACATGTTTCTCTGACAGATTTTGATCTGTCATGTTTGACATCTTGCAAGCCACAGGTGTTAAACATATCTGATGACATTTTATATTTGAACTGTCCTTTTTCTGTGCTCAAGATAAAATTAACATCCAACCATTATATTCTTTAGGCATGTTGATAATATATGTTAGTCTTGCATGCTCCAATTAATAGTTAGTGATCTTATGCTCACCAACGCATTTCATCCTTTAATTGGAAGAGACATCTTTATTTTTGTTTCATTATGCGAAAATAAGACTTTGTTCAGAGAGACAGAGATCAGAAACCTGCTGTGTCATATTCTTGCATAGCTGCAACTCCTGCAGATTGAGGAATTCATATTCTCAAATGATTAATTGAATGCTTTTTTTTCTTATATTGTGACATGATATATTGTTTGATTACAGAAGCCGTGTGCCTCTCCAAGTCTGGCTCCTTTTTCCATGTTGGATATAATTGCCAAAGAAATATTGATTATAGATTTATGTCATTGCTCGAATATATACTTAGAACAGTTGAATATTTTAATGTATTACCACTATTCAATATCTTCTATGAATCATTGACTGTGATGTGACTGTTCTTGAAGCCTGCATTTATTGATTGGCTTCTGCAAGCTAACTGGCCGATCATTCTTTTCTAGCTTTTGTTTCCAAACTCTCAATACAAGAAAAAGAAGCCCAAAGGAATAATCCCTCCAATTTTCGTAGCCGAACCAATGCGAGCGTCAAATTCTTTTGTTGGGACTGAAGAGTATATTGCACCGGTATGTTCTTTCATTACAACTCAGGCTAAATTTTACGTTGTTAATTGTTTTTTTTTTTTAATGCTTGCTGTAATATATGTATGATTAATTTGGCTTGTTGGAATCGGTTAAAGCTGAATCAGGCTAAGTTGATGACTCTTTAGAAACAACTGAAATGCGTATGCCTTTTGATCTATTGACTCTTCCAAGAAAATGAGTCACCTTGTCTTCTACAGTTTTAGTGCAATTATTCCCTAACTTCTCTCTCTGCCTGTGTGTCATTGGTATTATTTTAGGATATGACTAAATAGGTATGTGTTATGTAGTCGTATCACAACGGTTCATATACAGATTGGAGTATACACACGATCTGAACATAATAATAATATTAAAATGTGAATTGCTGAAGGACTAGTTCTGCAAATAATCATTCGCTTTCTCCATTTATTTCTGTCAGTCCTTTATTAAGTTATTGCTCTTAAATGGTTTTAGATACTCAAGATTTAATTTCTGATCACTCTAGAAGCTTAAATTTTGAGAATTCAATTTACAAGACACGGATCTTCACATGTTTGTGAACTGCTCCATTCAATGTGCATCATTCTCTTTTTAGATGACACAAGAATCTTAAATTATATGGAATTTTTTCTCTTCTCTTTGATAAAAAATAAATAAAGGAATTAGAGGAAACAAGAAAGGATGAAGGCAAAGTATCACGAGTATTCCTACATTATTATATAAGAATTAAGGTTTGCTTTACCAATATCGGAGGGCATACCGATCAGAAATCAGTTCGGCATGGTATGGGTCCGTACCAGGCTGTTCTAGGGTGTACTAAAATAAGAAGAGCAAGAGTGGAAGAGGGAGAGGAAGAAAGAGAGAGAGGGAGGGAGAGAGAGGCCGGGAGAGAGGGCTCCATCACCGTTGAGGGGCGAGAGATAGAGAGAAGGCTCCAACAGCCCCCCTCATTGTCATCTTTTGGCGGGGGGGGGGGGGGTTGGGGGGGGAGGACATATTTGGTTGGTCGGCGATGATGACAGAGGGGAATTAGGGTTTCAAAGGGGGAGGGACAAACAAAGTGAGCAGTGAATGGAGCGAAGATGAGGTGCTTGAACCTTCGCTCCTTTTATATTGAAACGAACCCTCAAACCATGCTGGTGACCAATTGGTCCACTTTGGTACACCCCGAACCGGCCGGTTCAGCATAGTTCGACAAACCATGATGAGAATCCTTACTTCCATTTCTTGTGTTCTTTATTTTGGATTTTTTTTTCCTGATCAGCTACCTTATATTCCTTAGTGTCTTGGAAGAGCCTTAAGTACACATTGGAATTTCCTATCAACTGACATAATTCCGAGTTGTTCAATATTCACCTTCTAGAGCACCTTACCTTTTCACCCCCTGTCATAATACTTATCCTTCTTTTCCCCCTCAACATCAGATCTACATTGAATATAAAGGTAGCATTCAACCCATATTTTACATCACTAATACATTTTTCTGATTGATCATCTAAACAATAATAGTCTAATCAAATCCTGCCATGTTACATCCAGAGAATTAAACCTCCCGTATCTTTCACCCGTCTTCTAAAGCTTCGAAACCAAGACATGGTCTATCCATCATGACCATTCCATATGTATTTTTTTTATTTGGACTAAGTTTCTTTAAGTCATTTTTTTACTTATGCATTTTCTTTAAGTTTCTCTTTTTCATGAATATAGTTTATGTGTTACATCCTCGGTTCATTTATCCTTACTGAAATTGAGGAGCACGAATTTTTGTTCAATGTGAATGATTCACATGTGTCTAAAAAGAAAAAGCATAATATATGCTTATTTTAATGGCTTATGGCTTTGCATGTGTAACATACTGTTACACACAATCACATATAAAGCATCAATCCTTGAAACATAGAATCATATACATCCAGGGTTTTAAGTTCTCTGTGTTGTGCCATGCCATGTGTGGCCTGTATGCATCAATATGTCCAACAAACCTCCCTGCCAGGACTTAGGGATCAATATTGATGGTCATATGAGGTTTTGTTGGCAAATTTGCTTGTTGCTTGTTGGATATGAGATTTTGAGGATAAAAAGTGATAGACAAGTTCTCTCCAAAAAAAAGAAAAAGAAAAAAGGAAAAAGTTATTGACAAGGTGGCAATGAATCTCTTTGTAATTCATCCTTTTCTGTTAAGTTGGTTTATTATCTAGCAAATTTATTGCCATGACATACTGGGTAAGGAGCAGCAGGAGCAAGGTTCAAGCCAAAGGTAAGTTAACCAACCTTGTGACATTGCCTTAGACTACAAGAATCTACTTGTCCCACCAAAATGAAGACATGGTCTTCAAGGCGAAATACACAGGCTACTTGCTGAGTCTTGCATAGCAAACTGAGCAGCCAAATAATGGCTCCTCTTAGATATTAGAATGTGCCAGAGTGGTAGTAGTGGACATATTGAGCCAGCATTTGGTAACTATTTTAATCAACAAATGCATGCAGTACATTAAGCAGTAAAGTCATTGATGTAGCCGCAATAATTTAATGAAAATCCAGTGCAGAAAGTAAAGAAAATCTCAGCAACAATTTAATCCAGAAACATATTAACAGCATTCATAAGAACTAAAGATAACAGATCAACAACTGAGATCAATACATCAATGCCAGGTGCATATAAAAGTCCCAAAAAAAACTTTAGGAAATGAATCTTTTTAAGCTTAATTATTTAAAAAGAAAGTGGATAGGTTTTGAAGGAAGGTGAGGAGGATAAAAGGTGGGGTAAAAGGTTGTGATGATGATGAGATAATGGCGATTACCTTAGATGAGAAGGTGAAGGTCGGTGAGATTCAAGACTGTAATAGGTTCACCAGCTGCGGATTATCCACGACCACCAAGGCTTGCAGCACCGTGATGAACAACTTCAGCATAGGAAGGATGAAAAACGAGAATATAGAAAAAGTGGAGAGGAGGGAGAGATCGATTCGGACGTGAGGAAGAAGCAACTATGGATCAGAAGGTAGAGGAAAATTATATGTAGAGAAAGGAGAATTTAGGGTTTCTATGAAGTTTTTGTTTTTTTCTCCTCTCCTTCCCAAGCTCCAAGAGTCCATATTTATAACCCTTTTCTTTTTTCTTCCTTTTTCTATTCTTCTTTTTTGATTGGTCAAAAATACCATTTTCTCTCTTTCCTCATTTTTTCTCTTTTCTTTTCTTTCCCTTTTTCTCTTTCCTCTTTTTCTTTTCCTCTTTTTTCTCTCTTTTCCATTTTTTCTTTTTTTCCTTCTTCTCTAGTAAGAGATAAATCTGTGGAGAATCATATGATCCCCGCAAATCTAGATTAGCTTCTTGATTTTGGAAAAAAATAAACGAAAAGGATTTGATTCGGATTTGGATCAACCTATCCAATTTTTCTTAAAATAATTAAGCTGGATTGAATCAAATATCATAAAGAAAAATAACTTGACAAATAAGATAAAATCATGGCTTGATGCACTGCATTAGTTCTCCCCGGATGGGAGAGATCTTGACCCCATCGAGATGGCTTCCTGATACTTTGGTATAAGTCCTCTTGAAGCCGGCATAATTCTACCTCTAAAATCCAGTTGCTATAAGTCATTGGACGCCCTTGCCAACGTATCAAATATCGATGATGTATACCTCGACGTGTTGCAGCCTCGTGAACGTTCAGAATCTCCTCTACATCTTCTGTTGCTATCTTTGCATTCGTAATGAAGGATAGCGTCTTGACACCTACAGTAGTGGGTGCTTCTCCGTGGTATTCAAACGAATTACTCATATTGAAAACTGTAGAGATAAGTACTTCTGGTGGCAGATCGATAAGGTAGGCATTCTTTTCCAGCTTCTTGAGAATTTTGAACGGTCTAAATTTCTTCCTGCCTAGCTTGCTATAACTTTTGATTGAAAATCTCTCCTTTCTGAAATAGATCAAAACACTATTTTCCTCATTAAAATTTATGCCTCGGCGGTGTGGTCCGCTGTTGCCTTATGTTGATGGTGGAATCTTGCAACCTTTTCTGAACCTGCTGTTGCATCTTTTGAATCTGTTTCAAGTAGGACTCGGCTTTTGCGCTAACTCTATCAGGATATGAAATGGATGTTTGATCAAGAAAATAGGGAATAGGATGACCATAGAGAGTTTCAAAAGGGGATTTTTCTATGGTTCTATTAATGAAACTATTATATACAAATTCAGCTTGTGGTAAGATTAAATTTTATTGTTTTAGTCTTTCACTTGCCAAGCATCTTAAAAAGTTGTCCACAGATCGATTTACCACCTCAGTCTGCCCATTAGTTTGCGGATGATATGGGCTGCTAAAATTTAATCTATTTTTTACTTTGGTCATCAAAGCTCCAAAAATGACTTATAAATTTAGTATCTCTATCTGATGTGATGGATCTAGGAATGTCATGTAGATGCACAATGTCATTGAAAAATAGTTTTGCAATATGTGATGCATTGGATGTCTCTTTATAAGGAATAAAATAGGCCATTTTAGTAAAGCGATCTACAACCACAAAGATCGAGTCAACATGTGCAGTTTTGGATAGGCGAAGAACGGAGTCGATGGTAACATCTTCCCAAGGAGCAGAGGGAATAGAAAGAGGAGAATATAAGTCCGTGTTCTATTTTTGATCCTTAAAAGTTCGACAAGTCATACAATGTTGAACGAATCATTCTACATCCCTTTGCATGTTTGGCCAATAGTAGCGCTTTTGAACTAACCCTAAGATTTTATTACGTCCGAAATGTCCCCCTAAACCACTATTGTGTAGGTTTTGAATGAAGGATTCTCTCAATGAACCCTTTGGGATGCATAACTTGGATTGTCTAAAAAAAATATTCAGACTCACTGCAAAAATCAGAGGACAAATTAGTGTCCGAAGACAAATATTTTTCCATGATAGGTCCAAAGTAAGGGTCACTCTTGCTCTTCTTATTTTAGTACACCCTAGAACAGTCTGGTATGGACCCATACCATGCCAAACTGATTCCTGATCGGTATGCCCTTCGATATTGGTTAAGCAAACCTTACTTCTTATATAATAATGTAGGAATACTCATGATACTTTGCCTTCATCCTTTCTTGTTTCCTCTAATTCCTTTATTTTTTTTTATCAAAGAGAAGAGAAAAAATTCCATATAATTTAAGATTCTTGTGTCATCTAAAAGGAGAATGACGCACATTGAATGGAGCAGTTCACATAAGTACAAAGATGAATCAAATATGGTCCCCACAAATCTAGATTGACTTCTCGATTTGGGAAAAAAAATAAACGAAAAGGATTTGGTTTGGATTTGGGTCAATCTATCCAATTTTTCTTAAAATAATAAAGCTGGATTGAATCAAATACCATAAAGAAAAATAACTTGACAAATAAGATAAAATTATGGCTTAATGCGCTGCATCAGTCATGAGATAGGTGAGTCCAGATATCACGTCCAGATCACTAGTTAATTGTTAGATGCCTGGTACCCTCAAGGAGGTGATGTAAGCTTAAAGGTTAGCAGCTAGCAAAGAAACTGACCCCAAACTAATGTTGGAGATGATTTCTAAGATCAAATAATATGGAATGGTTATAAAAGTGAAAGTATTATTTTTCACATTTAACAGGGCTTGAAGTCAATCTGAAGAGAGTATAATGGTTTAGCTTGCCTAGGCAAAACTTATATTGAGACCATTATGATCAAATAAATGAGTCAGTCATAAAAAGAGCTTGATTAGGTCCGTGAAAGCCTTGCTGGAGGTGAATGTTTGAGTTACATTGTGAGGGTGCAGAAGGTTTGAAGTAGGCTTTCTGCAAACCTCGCTGGATTTTTTTTTTTTTTTTTTCCGATGAAAAATGACATTCTTCACATCCATCTAACATACAAGACAACCATGGACCCCCATCATGGTGAAAAGTGTGAAGGCAACCAATTGTCTGTTGCTACTTTATTGAACCATGAAATGTTGCAAACATCTTTACTTCATAGGTTTATCAAAAACTCTAATCCAATGATCCCATCTAAAATTACCAACAACACATGCCTGTCATGGAAGACATCTGCTTATTAGTTACATTACCAGCATCTCACTTGTCATAAACCATCTTCCTTCTGTTTCTGAACAATTACTGTCAAAAGACTGCATTAGGTTTTTGAATGTACCAGAACAGGTAACCTGCCTAGTTTCTGAAATTATATCTTATTTCCCATGCAATAGTTTAGATTTTGTCTTACATGGGATGCATTGTTAATCATTTTGGTTTCTTAATTAGCGGCATTGGTTTTTGTCCAGTGTTCTTTCTGAAGTTGTCTAGTTGAAACTTCAGTCAACAACTAGATTTTGCTTGTACTATTCTTTTTTGTAAGTGTTGCATTAGTATTAATCAAGTCAGGATTGGATATGTATATATGAGTATGACAATTATATGTGTTTTTTTCTGTCTGATTATGTATTTATGTGAATCCTATGATTCATTGAGAGGTAGAAGTTAAAACTGATAGTGTGCAATAAATTGCCGTTTATATTTTCATGGATGAGTTTAATGCATTTTTGCAGGAGATTATCACTGGAGCTGGCCATACTAGTGCAGTTGACTGGTGGGCGCTTGGTAGGTGTTCTATTTTCTAACAAAGCTATAGAAAACTGAACATATTTTGAAAAGCAGTTTGCTGAAAATGATTCATTAACAACATAAATTTAGCAAAAAAAACTATTAAACATGCCTAAAAACACACCAAGTGGTTATATCTAGTATTTTGTCGAGGAATTTCAATCCTTAATCTTATGCTGGTGCAATAATAACTTCAATATTATTTTATGATCCTATGGCATGTTGAAACATTTTACTTCTATCGAGGTTCTAAACCTGGTTGGCATTTTGATAATCCACTGCGATGCCTTTTTTTTTGTGTTTGTTTTTTCTATTGTTTGTTGTTTTTGATGATTTGTTAAATGGTTTTTAAGGTTTGTTATAATTTAGGAGTAGGGTGAGTTTTTTGAGCAGATGATCGGGTATAAGGTGCCAAACTGCAAATATTGACACTAATTTGGTATCGAGTTGATGGTGTCCATGATTTGACCTCTCTTTCTCCTCCCTTCTTCCTCTCTTTCTCCTTTCTCTTGTTTTGATGTTTCTTGTATTTAGATGATATAGTGGTATAGCACCTCTCAAGCCTTCAGCTTGAGGGCAAACTTCTTGATTTAATAGTTTATATCAGAAATTCCATTCCTCAATCCCATGCTTGTGCCATCGAAGTCTAAAATACCAACACCAAGCCCTATATTGGTTAGTCCAGGGCCAGGACGATGCTGCGACACTGCATCTAGACTCTTGGGATGGTCTGACACTCAATTATGATAATGGAACGCCAATTTTCATTTGTGTTTTTTTTTTTTGCTTGTTCACTTATTTTGAGCTTTTTTTATCCTAAATAAGTATTTGAGTAAATGTTGATATGTTTTTAAGGGGGTATCTAGCGTCAAGAAGGCTGATTGCTGTGAGTGCATGCTGGATCTGCCCTCCTTCCTCATCATGATCCTCTCTCTCTCTCTCTCTCTCTCTCTCTCTCTCATGCACACAATCTTTGCATGCATTCCCATGGCTAAGCCAAAGAGAGTGTTTCCTCCACTTCTCTTCTCTGTTTTTTTATTTCAAAATCAAGCAACCTGATCAGGTCATGCTTGGTACTGGCGGAACAGGTCTTGGTATTGGTTGTAGCCAACCAGTTTTGGCTGGGTTGAGCCAGGTGCCCCAACCCATCAATGGACCAGCGTCCTGCAAGTATAAAAGTCCTACTTCCTGTTAAAACAAATATCATACCTTTAATATCATCCCATTCCAGTTGACCTAAATTTTTATGTGCAATAATAACTTCAATCTTAATTTTCTATGACCTTGTATAGTATTTTGAACTTTTTCTACTAATTCTTTCCAGTTTCTACTCCCCCCTCCCTCCTCCTCTAAAGACACTCTGTTTTCATACCCATTAATGTTTTTGTGTATAAGAATGTTGTCAAATCTTCCTTTTAAAGATTTGGAGGAGCTAACTCCACTTAGCAGTATCTTGAACTGACACCTATATCTACTTCTAATTGGCTAGGTCTTCTGTCTGTTTAACTGATATATATTTGATTGACAGGCATCCTTCTTTATGAGATGCTTTATGGATATACACCATTCAGAGGAAAGACAAGGCAAAAGACATTTGCCAATATCCTTCATAAAGATCTTAAATTTCCTGGAAGCATTTCAGTGAGTCTTCTCCTCAGAATCAATACTTGATCCAATTGAATTTATACAAAAGGTGGCATGCGTATACATGTTTTATCGATGGCATATTCTTTTATGTTGGACTTATTCGATGCTCGTATATGGTGATTGAATGCATGTAGTGAACTGTATATTGATTTAGAAGCTCTCAAATGCCTAAATCTTGTTTCTGTGTTGCATTTCTCATTCCCGCCGAGAATTGGAGACAGACAATGTTTTTGACAATCTAGGAATCGTGCTCAGTTGGTTGTTTTACTTTGATGGAAGGAATGGTGCTAAGTTGTTTGGCCATGTGACTTTGCACAAGGTGGCATCATGAAGCTAACAATTCTATTTGAGCAGGTAAGCCTTCCGGCAAGGCAGTTGATGTATCGGTTGTTGCATAGAGATCCTAGAAACAGATTGGGTTCTTGTGAAGGAGCTAATGAAATCAAGCAGCATCCATTTTTCCGTGGTATCAATTGGGCTCTTGTGCGCTGCATGGTTTGATTCTCACCTTCTATTATAATATATGAACCAAATAATGCTATTCTTTTATCTTTTACAAGAGATTTACAAGATTATAAGTTTTTCTAAAATTTTGAGCTTTTTCCTTGTAATACTTCACCTAGTAGATTCAAACATATCCTTTGGTATAAACTGGCAATATATTTATTTTTAGCAATGAACTGTAATGAGAGCCTTGATCCATGGAGAAAAAGAAAGGAAGAAAAATATGTATACTTTGTTGTTATCGTTTTGGTACAATCCTCCAGTTAGAGCACTCTTTTTCTAGCATAATCCTAAAAAATTATGCAAAAAACTTTTCTGTTATTTTACATTTTCTCTTGAAATTGTGATGATCACATGTCATGATTGGTAATTACCAATAAAAACAAATGAAGCTTCAAGATTTTCCATATTTTTGTTAATTGAGAAAAGTAGAATAATTGTATTGCAAAGGACTAAACATGCAGATCAGTGTGTAGTTTTCCCTAAGAGGTAGTAATAAAAATATCTTGCATATGCCTGTATGGTCAAGGTAGACATTCCTATTTCATGGCTAAGAAAAGAAGATGGACCAATATATATCTGTAAGTGTTATTTGGAGTAGCCTGTTCCTCAATATTTTTGCATCTTTGACATTGAATCTTAATGCTAGCATGTGGATTTTGATATCTTCATGTCCTCTGCTGGATGGTAGGTTTGTGGGGGTAAATTTCTTCATAAGATGAGCTATTCTTCAACTAGTTTTTGCACTTCAGTGCACTTGTTCCTCTTGTACATAAGAAATAGTTGATCAAAAGGGGTGTATATATAAAAGGTTTGAATGCCTATAAGCACATCAAGTTACATGGTGTTGGTTGTTAGGGGATGAGTTTGAATTATAATGACGGAAAAGATAAAATTAGGCTTAGTGCTCTAATAATTCCTTTTATTTTTTGGGATTTTTTGTGTGAGCGTGTGCATGCACGCATGTGAGAGGGAGACTTGTGAGGACCATTAGTTTGGAAGGTTTTTGTGAGGACTCGTGAGGGCATGTGTTGTTTAGTCTCACATCGTGCACTGAGGAGTCCTTGGATACTGATGGAGGGTCTAGGAGCCCACTAACACCATTGGACTAGCATTTTCAGATGAGGTCCTTGATTGTTACAAATGGCTCATAGCCCATGTGTGACTAAGAGACATTGCAGCATACGTCCTTTTGAGGCTGATCATGTGCCGATTGTGGTATTGTGATTGAATTTGTGACTCTAGTTAGATCCTTAAGTCTGGCAAGTACGTTACGGCTTGAAGGAAGGAGGTATATGATGACATAGGGGGATGTAAGTTTAGTCTCACATAGGTTGTGCCTTGGGAAGGCCTTGGGTACTCATGTAAGGTCAAGGACTCTAAATAACACCTTCAGGCTAACTATTTCATGTAAGGTCTTAGGTCATTAAAGTTTTTGTCTTTTGTTCTTTTTCTTCTCTTTTGTGCTTCTTTAGCTTTATTGGATAAATTTTGTTAAGGGCTGAGACTTTAGGGAAAGGGGAGGTGGGTGGGTGAGTAAGCACCAAGATTTTAAAAGGAAATATTTATAACCATATATTAGAAAATATGGCTGTGGTTTTGGTGGGCCTCCCAGCAACACCGTGCAGTGAGATTTGTTAGGCCTCCGAAGGCCATGACAGTTAGAGTCACAATTTCTTGTAGACAGTAGGAAAAGAGAAAGGCATGCCAATAAAGACCTGCACTTGATTACCAGTAATATATTTGCGGAGGCTGCACCGGCCCAGGTAGCTCTAGTAGCCTAGACATGTTTTCCTTCTACCCAAAGAACTAAAAGAGATAAAATATAACATGAAAACATACACTAATAATTGATTAACATGGAAGCAATCTATATAGAATTTCATGATTCTTGATTTTTATGGAGGAATCATTACAACCTTTACCACAATGATGTTGTCCATAGATCAAATTATTTCACGAATTAGATTTCACTTGTCTATGACTCCATTGTGTGTGCTTGCCATTTTATTAGGTATTATGCTTTAAGTTCTTTTCTCTATAAGAGATGGAATAGAGTAATCCATTTGATGTGTGCTGATCATACGTTTGCAATGCTAATAGGTCTCATTCTTCTACCCTTTCGCGGGATTTATCTTTCAAAATCTCTATGTGAGAATACCATCTAGAGCAGCATATCTAAACCACGCGTTGATAGTCTCTCCGCTAATCTTCATAACAAAGATTTGAATGCTAAGGAACCTGTAAATGATGTAATATGATATCAACATTTCATTACCCCTCACAATGACGAAATGTTAGATGTGTCCAAACAACACTATGATGAGTAGGCCAAATTTGAAGTGGTTTTCTCAAGATACAAAATTTATATAATTGCATATCTCCCCTTTTACGCGTCTGTGATTTGTATGCTAAGTCAACTCAGGAGAACATCATCATCTTGTTTATTTGTTGTCCAGAGGCCTCCAAAGCTTGATGCACCACTGTTTGATTCTGACACAGCAAAGGAAGCTGGACTAGTGGATTTTCAAACAGATTTCTTTTAAGAGGTAATCAGCTACTTGAAATAAGCTGCATAAACAAAGACCTACTGCACTTCTTTAATTTGCATGCTGCTCAAGATTAATAGCTGAGTATCTTGGTCTTAGTTTTCTTTTCCCCGCAGAATATGGAAATTTCTAGAAACATTAGGCATGCGAGTGTGCAACTGATCCACAATAATCTTTCATTACTGAATCTTGTGTCAACTTGTTTCATTTTTTTTATTTGCAGGAGTTTGTTCTTTTCCTTATGGAGCGATTTTAACCTCTGATTTGGAAGAAGGGCACCTCACTTTCAGATCTTGTTGGGTTCAAGCTCTGTTGTTTAGAGCTGTTACAGGTAATTATGGTGCCGTGTTACCTACTACTGGCTAAAGCTGTTAGAAGTGGAGACGACCAACAATGGAATAGTTGTATGGCCGCCTCGTTGTAGCTCTAGGCATAATGTGCACCTTGTGTCCTAGATGAACTTAATTGCTATTGATGTCGTTGCTCGGTGTAAAAATTTGCGGGAGCAATTTCCAGTTTGTAAATGTTATCATCTGAAATTCTCTAAGTGGGAACGAACTTTGTTGTTTCATCGCTGATGATAGAAGTTCAGAGTTTGATGGAGCCAAAAGAATTTGATGGAAGCATCGAACAAAAAAAGGGGAAAATTGATGGAAATTAGCTTGATACATTCATGGATTCAGGTATGCATGTCCCAAAGTAAGTATGCATCAAGTGAGTGCTGATAAGCTAATGGAGTCTAGCGCATGAGTTGTATCATGGATTCAGGTATGCATGTCCCAAAGTATGCATCAAGTGAGTGCTGATAAGCTAATGGAGTCTAGCGCATGTGTGTGTGTGTGTAAGTGAGTGCTGATAAGCTAATGGAGTCTAGCGCATGTGTGTGTAATGGAGTCTAGCGCATGTGTGTGTGTGTGTGTGTGTGTGTATATATATATATTGTTTTTTGATTTTTGAAAAGTAAAAATAAAAAAGTAATGTTTGATAACACCAAAAAAAAGTAAAAAGTAAAAAAATAAAAATAATTATTTTTTATGGAAAGTAATTTTCTTTTACTTTTTAAAATTTATTTTTACTTCTTTTCAGTTTATCCCCACTCTTCTGACGTTTGCCACCTCTCCCTCCCCCTCCTTTTGGCTTTCTGCATCCCAATCTTCCAGCTCCTCACCCACACCCTTGGTTCCCTACGCCTTGGTCGCTAGTTCCATGCCCATGTCACCTTCCGAAGCCTTCAATCCGATACTGTTCTCATCGCGAGGATCGCCGTTGTGTACTCCAGCTGCCTCTCTCCTTCGTCGTCACACTTCTTGATCCTCCTCTCTCTTCTTTAATGTCCTCATTTGGGGCCACTCCATCTACAGTATATTGGAGGATGCACTCAAGTGTTTCGATGAAATGCTCTTGATTTGTTGCTCGGCCACTTCACCTTCTCATTTATGCTCAAATGTTGCATCGATATCGGCTCTATACCTTTTGGACAATTTGTCCACTCCCGGTGCTTGAGGTGGAGCCTCGAGCAGGACTTCTATGTGGGCAACTCCTTGATCAATATGTATGTTAAATGTGATGAGATTAATGATGTGCGTCATTTTTTGATTTAAGGAGTATTAGAGACACTTTATTATGGAATGGTCTCTTTGCAGGATACATGAAAGGCGTGGACTTATAGAGGAGCTTTTTGCGGCATCGCTCAGTAGAGTCGTTTCTTGGATTGCGATGATATTAGGGTATTCTCAGAATGGGCCGGTAGGTCGTGCATTAGCTTTGTTTGAGGAGATGTAGTAGGGTGGTAATGATATGAAGTCGAATTGGATGATAATCGCAAGCGTGCTTTCAGCTTACGCACACTGCTGCACTCAAGCAGTGTTGAAGAAGCGGATTCCTAACTTAAGAGAGAGGCCTCAATATTTTTTACAAAAATAAGCATGAATTATTATAGCTGTATGTGCAATTCATAATTATATCAGAAAGAAGGCACGAGAGGATAGTTTATTTATTGAGTATGCAGATGAAAATATTATTATTAAAGATAATATTGATGTTTCTAACCAAACCACTATAGACTCGTTTAGTTTAAGAATTTTTCTTCCCATTAAGTAATTTTTTAGGAAGTAACTTCTTTTCTGAAAATAAAATTTTGATATATTTGGTTGACTATGGGAAGGTGATTTATTATAAAGTAGTTGCATTTATTTTCTTAGAAAAATTATGTAAAATATCTATTATACCCTTAGTAGATATAAAATCATATATTTTTACTCATAAATTTTATATAAATATAAATATTATATTGATATTAATATAAATATAATATTAATATATTGTAATATAATATTAGATCATAAAAAGTTATTATGTTAATATAATACTAATATATTAATATTATATTAATATAATATGAATATTTAATATAATAAATTTATTAATATAGATATAAATATAATATCATATTAATATAAATATTATATTAATATTAATAAAAATATTATATTAATATAAATATTAAAATAATATTAAAATATAATAAATATTAATATTATATTTATATAAAGTATTAAGATAATATTAATATAATATTATATTACTATTCAGTATTTCATCTTAACCATCTATTGATATTTTACTAAATTTTAGTCATGAATCTTAAAAAGGTATTTTAGGAAAGAAAAAAGTACTACCACTTTTCATATCACGGGAAGTGCCAAAACCCACCTCTCTTATAGGTTTCCACTTCCTATGAAATGTGGGAAGTGACTTCCTCTCTCATGGGTTTTCACTTCTCACGAAATGTGAGAACTGTCTTCCAATGGAAAGTGCTTTTTTCATTTTCTCTTTTTAAAACTTCAATTAAACAAGAGGCTCTTCATTTTTCAGAAAATGACACTTTCCTCTACTTTCCGTCAACTAAACGAGTCCTATAAGTATTGACAGGACTGCTAACTCTCGATGAGAGATGGATGTAATTAGAGATAGAATTGCTAATAGATTAACTTGAATATATGATTTGATTCAGTAATTTGAATCTTTTTTTCATATATAAAATAATATCAAAATATTATATACTTACCAAACATGTTTTTTTTGCTTTTTACTTTATAGCGACCGGTTACCAAACATATTTTTTATTTTTTATTTTTATTCCATATCAAAAATCAAAAAATAATAAAAAAATATTTTTTTAAAAATAAAAATCAAAAATCAAAAGGTGTAATCAAACGCATCCTAAGTGCATCATTCTATAAGTCAATTCACAAAAGACAACCAATATTTTGTCCCTGGCCATGATCCTTTGATATGTGGCCAGAGATAGAACAAGTTGATATCATGATATGAACCGGTAGCCATACTACCTAAGCCTAGTTACTCTTTTAAACGATGCATCCTTCCCAAGGGGAGCAAAAAAAAAAAAGTGGAAATTGAGACGGCCTTCGCTGGACGCATCAAATTACAGTTAGGAATTTGGAGCATTTGGTGTCCATATATGAAAGTTTTCTGGTTGGTCAGTGTATCAAGTAGCATGTGACTCAATTTTTTGCTTGCTCAGATAAACTAGAGCTCTAGTCCTAGTACAATCATATTTGTTCATCACACAAGCAAATTTCTTTTTCGGTCCTCTAACCCTTGCTCGTCTTTTGAGTCATCTTTTGAGCGAATTCGCTTGCCAATGAGCTGCAAAGAAATGATCACTTTACGTCAAAAAAATGCTTTCCCGTTTTGTTAGAACTGCATGAATGACAAGGTGAGTTCACTTTGTTCTTTCGACCTCACAATATTGATATTAACATTTGATAATCAAATATCCAGGAATTCAATAACGAAACCAATAATCAAACCAGTGTACCACTTAAAATCTTCGTGATATCTTTTTCCTGATAAATTTCATCACTAATATTTTTCCCTGTTAATTGATTTCCTTTCAAAATGAATAATAAAGAATCAGTCTGCAACCGAATACATGAACGAAAGTAATTGCATGGCACAGTTTTTTTTTTTTTTTTTTCTCTTTTCTGAAAAAAAAAAAGAAAAGGAAAAGAAAAGAAAAGAAGAAAAGAAGAAGCTGTTATCTACATCTCCAGATCACATCTATCTACATCACTGGGTCAATATATCTAGCAATGCAGTTTACCTTCATGTGGGGTTATCACACAGCAATTTGTAACCCTGAAAGATCCTGATTTCCTGCATACTGCCTGACAAATGCTCTCCTCCACCAGACCTCAAATGCTCTCTGCATGTTGGGGCAATCATCTCCTTTATTCAGAAAACAATCAAACCACCTCAACAAGATGGTCTGTTGCTGCGCCATTGGCAATGTTAGAATCGTTTGACACAGTCCATCCTCCACCATCTTTTTGTCAAAAATCCTGCAAGCTCTCTTCATCCAACCGAAGTCTTCATAGAGAGCTTCTAACCAAGTCCGCAACAGAGAAATCCTTGCATCCTTGGATACCAAGAGATGTCCTTTGCCTATTGCAATGCACAGCTGAGCAGTGATCCTGCTAATCTCATATCTATACATGCATGGGATCTTGGAGTGGCAGCTAGCGAGCTCTGTTTCATCAGCCCACAAGGTCACAAACTCATCACACATCCTCTTGTTTATCAGAATTTCAACAAGCCACTGAATGTTGTCGGCTTCTCGAGCTATCTCCGCCATTATGGTCCCCCGGTCCCGTCGCCCTTCATCGGCATTTGCTGCCTCAGACAAACACATATGAAGAGAGTTGAGACATTTCTTGCAGAAGTGGTAGAGAGTTTCCCTTGATACATCAATCTTGTGGCCATAGTTCTTGCTCTGATCTTTGCCTTCCCTGAGCAATCCAGATAATAAGGCTTTCATTTCTCGCCGAGCTTTCTCATCCTTGGCTTGCAGCACACCAGCCAGAACCCGGAAGAAAATGGTGTCAGCACTTGAAGAAGTAGATGGTTCCACAGAAACTCTTTGCAGAATCCCATTCGGCAGCTCATGGAGCTGAAGCTGGCTGAGAACAGATACCACCTTCTCCTCCTCATCCTCAGACCAAGGAACGACTTCCAAATAATCCAGGCATGCCCTGACTCCAGCATCAAACATAATATCCATTGAAACCTGCACGAATTCGCATTCTTTTTACCTCTTTTTTTCTCCCTTAAAAGCTCCTTTATTGATTCAACTCATTGGATTCAAACGTACCAAGATTATTTGACAACAGATTTTTTTCCCCCTTAAAAGCTCGTTTATTGATTCAACTCATTGGATTCAAACGTACCAAGATTATTTGACAACAGAAAAGATGGAAATTAGCACAAATCATCCAAGATTATTTGACAACAGATTTTCCCCCCCTTAAAAGCTCGTTTATTGATTCAACTCATTGGATTCAAACGTACCAAGATTATTTGACAACAGAAAAGATGGAAATTAGCACAAATCATCCAAGATTATTTGACAACAGATTTTTTCCCCCTTAAAAGCTCGTTTATTGATTCAACTCATTGGATTCAAACGTACCAAGATTATTTGACAACAGAAAAGATGGAAATTAGCACAAATCATCCACTTTCAAAATTAACATGTTGGTCTTCTTCTTCTTCTTTTTTTTTTTTTGGCGTTTTTGTAATTCAGAATAGTCGAACTCCATCGCATAACACCAGAAAAAGTAAGCATTTAAGATAAAAAGAGAATCTTTGTCACTCTGGTTAGTATCAGTTAGCAAATAAAATGAATGATTCTCTTATTGTTAATAGATCATGTAGAATCCCGAAAGATGCTTTTTTTCAGTTAAAATCGAAAATTTTGAAGAAAGAAATGGAGTGAGATGGGGTTTTACCTTGAGCAATCCAAGAACCATGCCGACCTCCTTCCCAGAAAGCCTGAGATCCCGGCAGTACATCATCGCGACTGCCTCCACATAAACCTCGACGTCATCGCACTCACAGATCTCCACCACCACGGGGGACCCGAGGGTGCCGACGATCCCCTCCAGCTTCTCCGCGAAGAACCGGCTCCGACTGGCGAGCACCCGGCGATGCACGGCCATTGAGAACCGGAACCCGTCGCTGGAGCTGACGGAGAGCTCCACGTCCGCGGGTCCCCATCTGGTGCCCTCGGTGGAGAGAACCTTGGAGATTCTCTCCTCCAGTCGGCGGCGCTTCTGCTCGCTGGAGGAGGGCGGCGGCGGCGGCACCCTGCGGGAGAGGTCCTCCTGGGAGATCATCTCGAAGAGGGTGGAAGCCTTGGGAGAGGGCAAGCTGGAGGAAGGAGGAGAAGGGTGCATGGCGGCGGCAGCGGCAGCGGTGGACAAGGAGGGAGGGGACGAGGAAGGGGAGGAAAATTTAGGGGAGAGCCGGGCGCCGGCGGCAGAAGATGTCGGCGAGGAGATGAAGCCTTGACGGATCATGGCAGAGACCTCGCCGGATTTTAGGAGGCTCTCCGCCGCGGCCATGTCTGCGAGAGAGAGAGAGAGAGGTGGGTGGGGGAAGGCTGGACCTGAGGCGTTGAGGAGCGACAATAGCATGGCATCTAGGTTGGGGTGGGGCGGAAAGTAATGGTACCGGGTGGTGAGCGGATCTTGGTTGGATTGTAAATGATTGAATCCGACAGCGAAGAACGGCGTGTCGGGTTCGTGGGTCGTTTTATTGGGGAAAACAGCGGACACATATGATTGCCAATCAGTTGTCGAGACGAGAGCGATGTGGTCGGATGTCGTTGGCATCTTGCCACGTCGGCCTGCGGAAAGCCTGTCTGCTGTTACAGGATGAAGAAGATTTTATGGTCTGGATCGCAGAGCTCGAGGACAAAATGGGGCGTTTGACCATGTTAAGTAGATAGAACGCATGGGAAGCCAAGTGCCTTTCGCCTCATGGCTTCCTTTTATCTATTAAAAAATTAAAAAAAAAATCTTCGTCTCCTTTTTTTTTTTTCAATTTATATATAATATACCTTCGTGACCACGTTGATTTTTTTTTTTTGGTTAAAATGTGTTGCGGAATAAATACTTATCTATTAAAAAATAAAAAAATTCTGATCTCTCTCTCTCTATATATATATATATAGACGCACACGCATGTGTGCGCACGTTCGTGGCTATGTTGATTTTTTTTTGTTAAAATATATTACAGAATAAATTCTTTGGTTGGGATCAACTTCTTATTGAGACACACTCAAAATAATATGGTCAGGTTGCACCAACTATGAATCTAAAGATCATCAATTCGATTAATCGTGTGAGTGAAATCTATTTTGACATCTACAAAAAATAATTTCGATTTAAAAAATAAAAAAATAATTTTTTATAATAAAAAATTAAAATATGACCTAACAGTTTGCAGGATTATACCTAATAAATTTATAGATTTCAACTAGCAATCTGCAAATCAAATTTTTAAATAAAAAAATATAAAAAATATTTTTAAATTAAGCAAAAAAATATTCAAATATTTTTACTTGACTCTTCCGACTTTTATAATTTTTTATTGAAGGATCCCTCCGAAACACCTCTGATAAGTATAGATTTTGTTCGTAGATATCCTCTGATGTCGCAAATTCCGATCGGCGTTTAGCTCAAACCACATCAGCACCTTCCGGCAGCTTGAGGTCCGATCTGTTTCCCACAAGAGTATCTTGTCTTATGCTAGAAATGTTCTATTGTCACGTCCACAGATGTTTACAATTAAAAAGCAATTTTGATTATCAAAAAAATTATCCAGTAAAAAGGAAAAAAAAAATCAAAATCAGCAACTCCCTGATGCTTTTCATGTGTCCCTGATTTATAACCATGATTACTGAGTTTTAGTTTCTCTAAATTTGTTCCTGATAGTTGTACATTAACCATATCATTTTCAATCTTAAACTTTAATCATCCTGTATGCTTCCACCCATTATCTTTTTAAAATCTCAATTAATTTCACTTCACAAATTCTCATTATTGAATATTTTTTGTTATTTTTTTTATTTTGGGTAAACAATAATTTTTGTTATTCAAAAAGATGGACTACACACACTTTCATTATTGGAATTTGGATTGGGTGCAGCAATCCAATGCCACACCGAAAAATTTTCCATTTGAGGACACAGGAACTAGTTCACATTATGAAGCTTAAGAAAATTATATGAGCCGCATACTGAGAAATTTACATGAGAAGTTGGATGATAAATTATATTGTTTAATTATTACATCAACAAATAGAGCACACCGAACAAAACAAAGCCTTTTCTGGAACCGCTAATATGGTTGTTCCATCACTCTCTACATGTCTACTGGCACCTGCGGCATTGCAAAGTATCCCATGGGCATGTGGTTCACTAACCATACAACTCCATGGGGAGGCTATCAGCAGGTATTCTCCTGATTGAGTTCTGCAATTGCTCCTTGACATGTCTGAGGGAAGCAAGAACTTTCTCCACGTCATTGCCGACCGACATTTTGCTGTCTCTTGAACTGGGCCACATGCTTACAGGAACCAAAGCTAGTGAATTCTCCACAGATTCAGTCTGAGTCACTGCACCATGGCGTTCTTCACTGCTAATTGATGTTGCAGAGCAGTTAGCTTGATGAGTTTATGTCAAAAGAAACCCCAAAAAATGAATAAACGTGAGAGAGAGAGAGAGAGAGGGAGGGGTTAAACTGGAGTTTTTCTTTCGTATACTGCCGAAATCAATCACTTACAAAGTAAGAATTTCACTAAAACAGGTGAGAAAAACTAAGCAGTGTCAATTTACTTTGTGAGAGGTCAGTATCACTGTGCTTTAAAATAGTAACATGCACGGTGTAGTCTAATGAGATTGAAGAATACTTTCCGTTTCTTAAATTTTATTGCGATCATTGAAGATGCTTGCTCTATTGCAGGTAGCTAGTACGTTTATTTAATATTGCTATATAGGCTACAGTTTTTCCTTTTTTATTTTTTATTTACACAATCTTTAGCAAGTATTCATAAACTTGATGGTATATATGTCATTGAGTCTCAAGAAATTTTGATTGGGACTACTTTTGGTTGCACAATACATCACTAAATCAGAATCAGATGACCAAGATAGTCCTAGAAAACCATAACCAAGATGGTCTCTCAAAGATATATCTTGTTGGGGAATACCCACCGACCGACCGACCGATGGCCGGAGGGACCGACCGACCGGCCGACCGATGGTCGGAGGGCCGACCGACCGACTGACGGCCGGAGGACCGACCGACGGGCGGAGGGACCGACCGACCGACTGACGGCCGGAGGGACCGACCGACCGACTGACAGCCAGAAGCGACCGACTGACGAACGCCATCACAGGTCAATTAAAGGCCCATCACCGACTGAGGATGTGTCGGACGTACCTTTCCCGACCAACTGAACCCGAAGGTCTGATGGCCGACTCACGTAAGACTCGCCGACCAACAGAGGGGCCCGACGCCTCTCAGCTGGCCACCGACCTAGGGTCGGTCGACTCTTCCAATCGCCGTACAGCCGCCAGAGCTTGTCAGTTCTGACAGCAACATGCGGCACGGCCACCTAGGGGCATTGTCCCGTCGAGGGCATTGTCAACCCTAGTGATTTGACGGCCCCACGGTGATATGACACTTTCACGGCGACTCTGACAGTCTACAGTGAGTTGACAATTCCTCAATTGTTCGCGCCATTAATGACGGCGCCATACCGTGCTCCACTATATAAACTGGGGAAGGCAACAGTGCAAAGGATCTCTCCACTTCTCGACTTTGAATCCACAGGCTCGCTCCTCTCTCTCTCTCGATTGAGCTCTCTGTCTTCATTTCACTGTTGCCCAGTCTCCTCTCTGACTTGACCGTCGGAGGGTCCCCGCCGGAGCCGCCTCCGGTCAGTGTGGACTTCCTTTTTTGCAGGCGCTCGTTTCCCGACGATCAGGCGACGAGGGGATTGGCCGCAACAGATTGGCACGCCAGGTAGGGGAAACGATGACAAAGATAAGAGCCCAGCGATCGAGGATCACCGGGTCGGTGAGGCGCTCTTTCCGCCGGGAAGAGGCCTCCCCGCCACCCTCAGCGGCGGAGCCCAGCTCTCCACACCCCGCGGTGACCACGGAGGCGCAGATCGCGGCCATCGTACGGCAGATGACCGTACTGACGGACGCGGTCAAGAGCCTCCAGCAATAACCGACGGTCCATCCGATGCCCTCCAGGAGCAGCCGCCGACGTCCACGCCGATCCCCGTCGCCTCCGCGCGAGCGCCCTCAACAGCGCTCCCACGGAGAGGAGGAGGGACGGCCATGGCGCGATGACCGACGGTCCCAGCAGCCCTCTCCTTCCCTGTTGGAACGGGCGAGGAAGGAGAAGCGACCACGAACACCGTCCGCCTCCCTGTCAGAATCTTCTGGAGACTCCACTCCTGGGGTTTCCCAGCACCGACGGACGGACAACTACGAGCGCAGGTTCAAGAAAATCGATCGTCGGCTTACGCAGTTGCAGGTGGACGGCCAGAAGTCTTCGAACGACGTCGACTTCCAAACCGCCCAACCTCTCTCCCGACTAGTTCTTGACGAACCGATTCCCAGTCGGTTCAAGATGCCGCACGTGGAGCCATACGACGGCTCCACCGACCCGATCGACCACCTTGAGAGCTACAAAGCTCTCATGACGATCCAAGGGGCAACCGACGCTCTTTTTTGTATCGGCTTCCCCGCCACACTCCGCAAGGCTGCCAGGGCCTGGTACTCCGATCTTCGATCGGAAGTATCCACTCCTTCGGACAGCTTGAGCACTCCTTCATGGCCCACTTCAGCACCAGCCGGAAGCCGCCGCGAACGTCGGATAGCTTTTCTCCCTCAAACAGGGAGAGAATGAGACGCTCCGACACTTCGTGGCGCGATTCAACACGGCCACGCTTGAGGTCCGGGACCTCAACGAAGACATGGCTATCTCAGCCATGAAACGGGGGCTGACGGCGTCCCGATTCACCTACTCTCTGGACAAGATCCTCCCCCGAACGTACGCCGAGCTACTAGAGCGCGATACAAGTACATGCGCGCGGATGAAGGAGCTTCCGACCGATGCTTGGCCGACCCCAGAGGCCCGAAGGAGAAGCGGAGGAAGGTCGGGAACCCGCCGAACCCAGCAGGCCCCCGACTGATAGTCGGGTCTCGCCACCCCGACGAATCCAAAAGTCACCCCGGCAGTAGACTCCAAGGCCGACACGCCCCAGGTATGACTCCTACACTCCTCTCTCCGCTCCTCGTGCGCAAATTCTAATGGAGATCGAGGGGGAAGAATACCTGCGACGGCCCCCGCCTCTGAAGGCAAAAGGCCTCGACCGTCGGAAGTACTGCCGATTTCACCGAGGCCACGGCCACAACACCGAGCAGTGCATCCAGCTGAAGGATGAGATCGAAGCCCTCATCCGCCGGGGGTATCTCGGCAAATTTGGAAGAACCCGCCGACCCAACCAGTTGCCGATCGACGACCCCACCGACTGAAGAAGCGGCGACTAATCAGCCGACGGCCGAGTCATCAAATGATCTCCAAGCGGCTGGGCCCGGGACGTCTGCGGGAGGGAGCCGACGAAAAAGCCGCGCCCAGACGACGTAATCACTTTTACGGAGGAAGACGTTCGGGGCATCCAAACTCCCCACACGATGCTGTTGTTGTTTCGGCAACAATAGCAAATTATGATGTAAAAGAATTTTTGTTGATAATGAAGTTCGACCAATGTTTTGTTTTACTCGACCTTCTCCCGGATGCAACTGTCAACCGACCGACTTAAGAGGGTCTCCATGCCCTTGATCGGCTTTGCCGGAGACGCTGTCACGACAAGGAGAAATTACCTGCCGTGACGGCCGGCACCGAACCACGATAAAGCACGTCCACTTAACTTTTGTGGTCGTCCAAGTTCCTTCGGCCTACAATGCCATCCTTGGACGACCCGGATGAACGCCCTCAAGCGATGTCTCGATGTACCATCTCTCGTTCGGTTCCCGACCAAAAATGGGGTCGGAGAGATGCGTGGGGATCAACAGCTCGCCGACGATGCTTCCAGATCTCCGCTCAAAACGACGAGTGAGGGCTCCCTGACAATCGACAAGCTGGACCAGCGGGAGGAGGAAGAACGAGGTTCGCCGGTCGAGCAGCTCGTGGCGATCCCGATAGCGGAGAATCCGATCGGAAGGTTTGGGTCGGGTCTCAACTGCCCGACCCCGAACGACGAGACTGACGGAGCTGCTGACGGCCAATGCCGACATATTTGCTTGGTCCGCAGCAGATATGTCGGGCATCCCCCCAGAAACAATAACCCACCGACTCAACATCGACCCGACGATGAGGCCGGTGAGCAGAAGAAAAGGTCCTTCACTCCAGAGAGCAGAGGACCATCGACGAAGAAGTGGACAAGCTACTCGAAGCGGGCTTCATCCGAGAATCCACGTATCCCGATTGGCTCGCCAATGTTGTCATGGTCAAAAAAGCCAACGGAAAGTGGAGATCTGCATCGACTATACTGACTCAATCGAGCCTGCCCAAAGATAGCTTCCCACTTCCAAGATCGACCAGCTGGTGGACGCGACGTCCGGATTCCGACTGCTCAGCTTCATGGACGCCTTCGCCGGATACAACCAGATCTGGATGGCGCCTGAAGACGAGGAGCATACCGCTTCGTGACTCCCAAAGGCCTCTACTGTTATCGGGTGATACCCTTCGGCTGAAGAACACCGGCGCCACCTACCAGCGACTTTCAATAAGGTCTTCAAAGACCAGATCGGGCGCAACATGGAGGTATACGTGGACGACATGCTGGTGAAGAGCGCGCAGATCCCGAATCATGTTCAGGATCTCGAGGAGACCTTCCGCACCCTCGACGACACCGAATGAAGCTCAACCCGACCAAGTGCGCTTTTGGGGTGACCTCAGGGAAGTTCCTCGGATTCCTCGTTTCTCAGAGAGGGATTGAGGCCAACCCTGAGAAAATAAAGGCAATCCTTGACATGCGTCATCCGAACGCCAAGAAGGAGGTCCAACAGCTGAACGGAAAAATCGTCGCTCTCACCGATTCATTTCTCGATCAGCTGAAAGGTGCCTCCCATTTTTCAAAACTTTGCGCCACGCAAACGGTTTTTCTTGGTCGGATGAGTGCCAACGGGCCTTCGAAGACCTGAAGAAGTACTTGGCTTCCCCGCCGCTGCTCGTAAAGCCGCAGGTCGGGGAAACCTTGTATCTCTACTTGGCCACATCATCTGAGGCGATCAGTTCGGTGCTCATCCGAGAAAACGAGAACCGAATCCATCAGCCTATCTACTACATCAGCAAGGTGCTCCATGGCGTCGAAGCAAGTATTCAGAGACGAAAAAGATGATCTTCACCCTGACCGTCTCCGCGCAACGACTCCGTCCATACTTCCAGGCTCATGCCATAGTGGTGCTCACCAACCAGCCCCTGAGGGCGATACTGCGCCGACCGGACACATCTGGATGACTCAGCGAAGTAGGCGATGAAGCTCAGCGAGTTCGACATTCAGTACCGACCAAGGCCTGCCTTGAAGGCTCAGGTCTTGGCCGACTTCATCGTCGAGTGCCCGACAACCGACCAAGGGTCGGGAGCTGAAGACCTGGGATGAGTCGCGGTCACCGAGCCAGACCCGATCTCCATCTGGGTACTCCACATCGACGGAGCTTCAAACGCTCAGGGAAGCGGGGCCGGGCTCCTGCTCACAAATTCGGATGGGGTGGTCACCGAGTACGCCCTCCGGTTCGACTTCAAGGCCTCCAACAACCAAGCCGAATACGAGGCACTCCTCGCAGGCTTGAGGATGGCGAAAGAACTGGGCATCGACAGCCTCCGGGCATTCTCCGACTCTCAGCTGATCGTGGGGCAGGTCAAGGGCGAATTCGAGGTGCGAGATCCGACCATGGTCAAATACCTTCAGAAAGTGAAGGACCTCGTGGCACGCCTCAGGTATTTTAAATTTTCCACATCCCCAGGTCGGAGAACGCCCGTGCCGACGCACTCTCCAGATTGGCGACATCGGCTTTCGACTCCTTGGGTCGGACGTTTGTGGAGAACCTCGAGCAGCCAAGCATCGATCGGGTCGAAGAAGTACAGCAGCTAACGGCCGAACCAAGTTGGATGGACCCGATCGTTCAGTATCTGACCGACGGGATCGATCCCGAGGATCCTGCGGAGGCCAAGCGACTCCGATGGTCGGCCTCTCAATATGTAATCATGGATGGCCGACTCTACAAGAGGTCGTTCTCCCTTCCCTTGCTCAGGTGCTTGGGACCGACCGACGCCAACTACGCTCTCCGAGAGGTGCACGAAGGAATTTGCGGGAACCACTTGGGGGGCAAGTCCCTAGCCTACAAAGTCCTGCGACAGGGCTACTACTGGCCTACCATGAGGAAGGACGCAGCCGAGTTGGTCCGGAGGTGCGAGCCATGTCAAAAGTATGCCAACATTCAACACCAACCGGCCAGCCAAATTGCTCCTATTGTCGCTCCATGGCCCTTCGCCCAGTGGGGGGTCGATATTCTCGATCCTTTTCCTCCAGCGTCGGGTCAGAGGAAGTTCATAGTCATCGCCATCGACTACTTCACCAAATGGGTAGAGGCTGAGCCCCTGGCGCAGATTACTGAGCGGAAGATGGAGGACTTTATCCAGAAGTCCATCATCTTCAGGTTCGGGTTGCCGCATACGATCATCACCGACAATGGACGGCAATTCGACAACCAGGACTTCAGAGACTTCTGTGCCAGGTTCCACATCAAGCACCGACTGACTTCAGTCGGGCACCCACAGTCCAACGGCGAGGTCGAGGTGACCAACCGGACCTTGCTCCACGGACTCAAGACCCGACTAAACGAAGCCAAAGGCCTCTGGGTCGACGAGCTGGGCTCTGTTCTGTGGGCTTATCGAATGACCCCCCGCGTTCCGACCGGGGAGTCGCCTTTCAGCTTGGCCTATGGAATGGAGGCCATGATCCCGCTCGAGATTGGACTGCCATCTTCAAGAGTCGAGCAGTATCAAGAGCCCGACAACTCCGAATATCGGAGGGCCGACCTAGACCTCCTCCTCGAACTACGAGATGAGGCTCAAGTTCGCATGGCTTCATACCGACAGAAGGTCGCTCGGTATTACAAGCCAAGGTCAGACCAAAGCTTCTCAGGCCTGGTGACTTAGTCCTGAGGAAAGTAGAGGTCTCGAAGCCCCTGGACCAAGGGAAGTTGGCTCCGAATTGGGAAGGGCCCTACAAGGTAGCAGACACTTATGGTCCGAGGGCCTACCGACTGGAGACCCTTGAGGGGAAACCAATTCTCCGAACTTGGAACGCCGACAACTTGAAGTTGTATTACCCGTGAACTTTGTAATTGTCCAGTCGGAATACAAATTTGGTTTGAAATCTCGGAGTTTTAACTCTTCGACTAATGATCGGCGCTCACCAAGGTCAAGCCCCGACATACCAACATGGACTTAGTATCCACCTGGAACCGACGACCTTATCGACGATACATCGGACCCTTACGAGGACCGATGCATCTAGATGGACGGGAGTTGACACTCCTTCGACGGTAGACGATACATCAGACCCTTACAAGGACCGATGCATCCAGATGGACGGGAGTTGACACTCCTACGATCGAACTTTCGGGCCAAACCATCGGCCAACAAGCCGATCGGGCCCCGACCAAAGAGAGGCGAAATGCCTACGCGACCGACGTCGCGACTCCCGACCAGGCTACGGCCGGTCGAAGGATATTCAGCTTACCACCGTCTATCGCACAATGCGACCTTAGTCGCATCCACGACTTGCCGACCGAGCCACGACCGGCCGGACGATATTCGGCTTACCACCGTATATCAAAAGGTGCAGCATGAATAACCGACGTAAGTGTATCGGGATCCGACTTGTCGTCGTTTCCCCGACTGAATGCGCCGGACGGCATTCGACTGAACGCGTCAGTGGAGACCCGACTACCGAACCTTTGCCACGTTCGGTCGGCTCCCGACTCAACAGACGCGCCCGACTGACGACCTTGACTATCAAAGCCGATCCAAAGTCGGGACTTACCCCACCTTCGTGGCGGCATGAGTTGCCAAACATCCTACCGACTTATGTGAGTTAGCGACTTACATAAGTTAGTGACTCACGAGGGCATTCAACCATACACTTGAAAGAAACAGACAAAGGAAAAAGTGAAAGAAGTTTTCATTCAAAGTTGAAAGAAAGTTTACAAAGTCGGGTCGGAGCCCGATTACAAGTATTTCAAAAACAGAAAAAACAAAAGAAAGTCGGCAAGGCCCGATCACCCTTCTGAGTCGATCTCCTCAACCGACGGAAGATCGGGGATGACCGGTGTGTCGGCCACGATCGGCGTCGGGTCGATGGCTGAAGCTGGACCTTCGTCGGCGGGGGACTGACAGTCGGCGCCACTTGCTCTGGGACGGCTTCCTCCACAGCGACGACGCCTCCCGATGGCTGGTCGGCCATCTCCTCGGTGGCTTCCTCCTCGACCCCCGGTGGGACGATGCTGCGAGGTCCAGCTCCGGGTACAAGACCCGGACTGCATCCCGACCATCCTCGTACCCCACCCGGTACGAGGCAAAGCCCGACTCGAGCATCTCCTCCCGATACTGGTCGGAGGCCCGGAAGTCCTCAACCGCCCGACTGGCCGACTCCTTCGCCGACCTTGCCTCTTCTTCCGCCCGGCCGAGCGTGTCCTTCGCCGACTCTGCCTCCGCCTTCGCTATGTCGGCATCGGCCTGGGCGATCGAAAGCTCCTCCTCAGCCTTGGCAAGCCTCTCCAGGCTGACCCGAAGCTGCTCGCGCTCGCCTTGGAGTTCGGCGGCAACGCCGTCCCGCTCGTGCCGCAGACGACGCACGGCCCGGCCCTTGTGTCTGGCCTCCTTCTTGGCCGACCTTAGCTCGGACCCGAGCTGGGAGACTTCGTCTACCAACTTGGCCTCCCGATCGGCCGACTGCTGTAGGTGGTCGACCAACATTGCCTTTTCGGCTTCGACCGCCGCCGACCTCTCCTTCCAAGCCGCCCGGACGTTCCCGAACCTCCGGTATCCGGCCTCGAGCTCCGACATTGTGTAGATTAGCTGCCGTTGCAAGCGCTTTGTCAGGAACACATGGTGAGAAAAATTCTAAGGAGAAAGAAGGCAATACAAAGCTTACCTCGACCATGATCGGGTAGAACTTGGATAGCATCTCGGTCACTTGCCGAGACCTCAGCGACTCCACATCGGTCGGGAGGAGGATCCCCTGGCACAACCTCCTCGCCAGGTTGTGGTCGGCCAACGCCGACGCCCCTTCAGGGAACTGTGCGTTGGGCGGCACAGAGCGGCTCCCCGACCTTGTTTCGTCCGCGGGGTCCATCGGGGCTTTCCCTCGATCGACCGCCCCGACCGACGGAACCGGCAGCGAGGGGATGCTCGAAGTAGAACCAGCACCCCCCGTTGCGGCCACAGACGCCGTCGGATGATGTTCGATTTCCCAAACGTCATCCGGCCCCACTGCTGCCGGTGAGGCAGCCGACATTCCTTCGGCCGCTTCTTCCATCGGCCTCTCCTCCGCACGTGCTGCCGGAGCCGCAAGCGCTATGACGGGCTCTGATTGGTCGGTCATCGATGCTTCGACGATCGGCGCCGCTGGAGCAGGCCTCTTCGAAGGGCGCGAAGGACCGGCCCCCGATGCTGGCCTCTTCCTTGTCGCGAATTGTCAAATCTCGACGTCTGTCGGCCGCATTCTTGGAGGTGTCCCTGCGATACCGACAAAAGTGTTAATCAAAGAACCGGACTAAGGGCCGAATGAAAAGGAGACCGGGGGATCGGGCGATACCTAGTCGGGGGACCAAGCTCAAGCCGGCGTCATAGAGAGCTTGTTCGGTAACAAGCTCCCTCTGCTTCGGGACCGACATATCTTTTAGTCGGTGGAAGTCCTCCCGATCGTCCGCCTCCACCCGGCTGTTGTCATTGGCTTCAGTTCGGGGCACGCCCCAGTGGGAAGGAAAGCCCCAAGAGGATGGAGAAGAAACAAAGAAAAACTGGTTCTTCCACCCATGAATGGACGATGGAAGACCAGTGATGAAGGAAAGGCCCTTCCGGGGGTTGAAGAGCCACCACCCTCGGGCTTTAGGGTGGGGTCGGAGCACAAAGAAGGCCCGGAAGAGCGAAATGCGAGGGTTGGTCGGCAAGAGCTGACACAACAGCGCAAAGCTAACTATGAGACGGACGGAGTTCGGCGCTAGTTGCGCCGGACAGAGTCCGTAATAGTTCAACAGATTTCGGACAAACTCCGAAATCGGGAGCAGAAGACCCGCGTGAAGGTCTTCGACGTACAACGCCAGCTGGCCGGGCGGAGGGCTGTTAACCCGACCGCCGGCCCCTGGGGCGGATAGTTGAAACTGCTCCGGGATGCAATACTGCTCCCGAAGCCGATCAACATTCGGCCCCGAAAGTGAGGATACCTCAACTTCCGGAGTCGACCGGGAGTCGTCAGTCGGATTTCCCGACCGAGCTCCCCGAGTCGGATTCCCGGCCATTACACCGGAACCGAACAAGAAGAAGGAGAAGCGAAGAGAAAGAAGGAGAGGCGAAGAAGAAGAAGAAGAGGATGAAAGGAAGACCACAAACCGGAAGAAACTCTTCTGGAAGCAGGAAAGCTCTGCCTGCGACGACTGAGAAATCGCCCGGACAGAGTTTCGACAGAAAAACGGCGATAGTGAGGTCTTGGGTTCGGATGGTCCTATATATATAGGGCCGTCCGATGGCCGAGATGTCTCCGCGCCGACCGAAGCTTCACGGATGCACGACACGTGGCGGCTTCCGGGTGGCCTGAGGATTCGGCGCGCCCCATCCCAGGACGGCCGCACCGCCCATATTAAATGCGGGGGGCGCCGGCCAACCACCTTCGACACGCGGCAAGTGGGGCCGCGGTTCTGCATTAATGCGCCCGCACCGATTCGCGTTCCCGATGGGACGCCTGACAGCGCCCCGCGCTCCCAGAATCGGCATCGGATATCCGGTCATCTGACACCGCATCGTCTGGCACCCGACCTCCTGACACCGACGTGACGTCTGACGACGACAAGATGCGACGTCTGACACCTGACGCCGACGTGACATCTGACACCGACTATACGTCTGACGCCAGCAAATCGCTTGGCATTTATGAGACGCCTGACATCGGACCAACCCACGGTACGGTCGGAATCTGGCATACGACGAATCCACTCCTGTTCGCCCAGGGTTGCTGCCCAAATAAAAGCATCGGCCAGCTTACCGTCCGACTCAGGAGTGGAGGGGGGCAACTGTTGGGAACACCCACCGACCGACCGACCGATGGCCGGAGGACCGACCGACCAACTTACGGTCGAAGGAACCGACCGACCGACCGATGGTCGGAGGGACCGACCGACCGACTTACGGTCGAGGACCGACCGACCGACTGACGGGCGCCATCACCGGCCAATTGATGGCCCATCACCGACTGAGGATATGTCGGGCATACCTTTCCCGACCGACTGAACTCGGAGGTCTGATGGCCGACTCACGTAAGACTCACCGACCAACGGAGGGGCCCGACGCCACTCAGCTGACCACCGACCTAGGGTCGGTCAACTCCTCTGATCGCCGTACAGCCGCCAGACCTTGTCAGTTCTGACAGCAACATGCGGCACGGCCATCTAGGGGCATTGTCCCGCCGAGGGCATTGTCAACCCTGGTGATTTGACAGCCCCACAGCGACATGACACTTTCACGATGACTCTGACAATCTACAGTGAGTTGACAATTCCTCACTTGTCTGCGCCATTAATGACGGCGCCATACCGTGCTCCACTATATAAATCGGGGAAGGCAACAGTGCAAGGGATCCGCTCCCCCCACTTCTCGACTCCAAAAACACAGGCTCGCTCCTCTCTCTCTCTCTCGATCGAGCTCTCTATCTTCATTTCACTGTTGCCCAGTCACCTCTCTGACTTGACCGTCGGAGGGTCCCCGCCGGAGCCGCCTCCGGTCAGTGTGGACTTCTCGTTTTTGTAGGCGCACGTTCCCCGGCGATCAGACGACGAGGCGATTGGCGGCAACACTACGTCAAACTTGTCACCACCCAATGAGAACCATAGCTACAGGAGCCAGCGGGATTCGTATCATAGCTACATCACCCAATGAGAGGTAGATCTAACTCATGGGTTCGCATCGACCAGGGAACACGGCACCATCTGGCAACGGGGCGTACGCTCTCCGACGCAGTGGGACTCTTAGGCCTACCGCCTTACACCCTGGGGCGACCATGTTCTTCACCAACTTTTCCCGCATCCTTGAGCTCGGAGCCGCCGCTTGCGACGACACTTGGCCGGCTGTCACATTCCTCGCAGGAGGCAAATCGATTATGGGGAAGCCATGCGAAACAAACTGCTCTCATGGGAGATAGGCCAAACCTCAAGAGGAAAAGTTGGCCGCGATGCCGACGACCGTGAATACCCACAAGGGTGCTGCACAAACCTCCCATCAACGGTGCCAACGAGCACGGCGTTCACCCAGCAAGCCACAAGGGGAACTTAATCGACCAACCATACAGTAGCAGCGGTGCACGTAACCCAAGTACTCCTCCAAGGTTCCCGGGGAACCCCAACCATCGGTCATATGCTGAGATCCTGCATCTTGGATCAACACGCGCTCAACCAGACCAGCAATCTTCATAGAAAACTCAGCGTCGGCAGTCGAACCTCCTGCGCCACCCTAGGTCATTTCCTAAAGGAAGGTGCTTTAGATGCGGTGACAAAGGCCACACACGAAAACACTGCCGCAACCCTATAAAATGCTTCCTCCGTAGGAAGTTTGGTCACAGAGCCATTTTGTGCAAGTCTATACCTACTGCACTTCCTGAGAAGAAAAGGTGGGAAAGATACTGTCATGCCCCCGACCCGAGATTTGAATCGAGGGTCATGGCAACCACCGCATACTCATAGAATACTTTTTCCATAAGCATGCAAGACATCTCATTATGATATCTTCACACAAAATTAAATAATTTTTTTTTTTAATATTTAATAATCAAATCTTAGTTCAAATAACAAATCCAAACTCAGTGTTCAAAAGAAAATAATTGTCTGACAAAATCAACACTAAAAAAAAACTAAAAGTCTTGAATCAATTTTGAGAAAATCCTAAATCAATGAGCTAACTCCATCTCTAATCGCTCTCCCAACCGAAATCCCACAGCAAGCTAATTTTCTGGATCTGTAAGAAAAACATAAAACTCATCATGAGCTAAACAACCCAGTAAGCAGTGTATACCTTTAACTGAATAAATCAGACAAATAATACTATATATATCGATTTACTGATAATAACAAAATCAATATGTAGTTTCATGAAATCATAATCATACTATCAATCATATACAAAATTCAATTCATCATAATTTAAATTATGCTTTTCATCTTAAATTCATCAATTTCTTAAGTTCTTCTTACCAACCATGACTATGACCACATTATCCCTGTGGCAAGGTCATAATACCACGTATCTGCTTGCGGTGGGCTGCGAATCATCTGGCAGCCAAGTCCTTTGGAACCGCTGGTCTTGCTGGCGGGTTGTCGCTGGTCTCGCTAGCGACATGTCGCTGGTCTCGTTGGCGACATAAACCCTCAAGATAGTCAATTGCCAACGTATATACCCCCATTGGCGGGGTCCTCAACACAGTCAGATTGTCAATTTAATATTGTCTTCCAATTCATATATTATTTTCAAAAATAATATAAATAAATGATATTCGAATCAAATCAATCATATCATTCTTTGAGATCATATATCATCATAATAATTGTTCAACAATAACTTCAATCATAAATAATTTTCTACAATTAACTTTAATCATAAATAATTTTAACAGTTATTTCAATAAATAATTCCAATCACAAGCATGCATAAATTTATTTAATTCAAGATTTTACCAGATAAATTCAGTAAAAGTAAATACTACTTACCTCAAAAGAAAATCCAAACTAGAAATTTTAGAAATCTCGAAAATCCTTCTTTGAACCTGATATGTCAAATATCATATTTTTAATCAAAATTTTATCAAATTAAAAATAATTATAATTGTTAAAATCTAATGTCTCCACGATGATCAACTTGACAACAGCATCCAAGATTTTTGGACTAACCCATGGATACCCTAATTATATTTATTTATTTATTTATTATTATTATTATTATTATTATTATTTTAATTAATTCCATAAATCTTAAAAATCTAAAAGAGAGAGAGAGAGAGCAGAGAGAGAAAGTTTCTCTCTCTTCTTTTTTTTTCTTCTTTTTCTTTTCTTTTTTTTTTCTTTTTCTTCTTTTCTTTTTTTTCTTCTTTTTCTTCTTTTTCTTCTTCTTCTTCTTCTTCTCGGCTCTTTCCATGCCGAAACAGGGGACCGGCGTCCCCTCCTTTTGCCAGGCCCTTCAGGCCGCGGCCACCGCGGTGGAGGCCGGCGGCAGAGGGAGGCTGCTCCCCTGGTTACGGAGGAGCATGGCCGGCAGTCGATTGCGATCGCCGGTGCCGAAAAATCAAGGAAAAAGAGGCCCAAAACAGGGTCTCTTTCCCGATCGAAAATCGACGACGCTCGTCGTCGGCCGCCACGCGCAAGGGTATGGGAGGAAAGGGAAGGAAGAGAGGAAGGGGAGGAAGACTTACCTCGGCTTCCGGTGACCCCACCGGTGAGCAATCACGGCGAGAATCAAGATGGTGTCCGCGGCTCTGATCGAGAAAACAGGGAGAAAGAGAGAGGGAGGAGGCCGATGTTCGATTTCTAGGGAAGGGGAGGTCTTCTTATAGAGGGTCCTAGGACTTCGAGAGGTCCTAGGACTCCCAATTTGCTTGGGTCTCGTCGGAGAAGAAGACTCCTATCGGGAGTCTTCTTCCCGATTTTCCTCTCTATTTTTTTTTTTTTTTGTGGGCTTGGATCTTGATGTCATGGGCTTGGGCTATAACATTCTTCACCCCTAAAAAGAAATTTCATCTTCAAAATTTTTCATACCTGTAGTCTCGAAGAGCTGGAGATATTTTTGCTTCATTTCTTCCTCTAACTCCCAAGTAGCTTCTCTTTCTGAATGTCGACTCCACTGTACCTTGACATAAGAGATGTTAAGACGTCTCAGCACCTGTTCTTTACGGTCTACGATCCGTATCGGATATTCTTCATATGATAGATCTTTTCTGGCTTGTACTGGTTCAAGTTCCATGATGTGACTTGGGTCTGGTAAATATTTCTTTAACATAGAAACATGAAAAATATTATGTACTCCTACAAGTGAAGGGGGTAAGGCAAGTCGATAAGCCACCTCACCAATTCTTTCCAAAATCTCAAACGGACCCACATATCTAGGATTCTAATTT